>NW_004955402.1:53176128-53234133 GCF_000276665.1 Chinchilla lanigera | reverse complement strand
TACAATGTTTTCAACAGAGGGTGCTATCTCCATATGGGGACCCTAGAGGGCGTCCTATATAGCAGAATAACCCACTACTCTGTAGGCCCTTAGAGAAGAAATTGAAAATGAATGCGCAGCAATCTCAAAAATCAAGGCTACCCAAGCAGCAGTTCACCGTACTAATAAATGTCTGAAAGCTAAGAGGCACCACTCTGAACACCTCTTGTAATTGCAGAGTCCAAAGGTAACTTGTACTAGTCTCGTGACATGTCAATAAATTTAGTATTAAATATTTATAGGAGTTTTTCTTTTCCTGAAGAATGTATACTTTTTGTGGTGGATTCTCTCTATATATATCTCAATTCTGAAACTTGATTTTTTCCACAATTCTGGTCCCTAAATGAGCTGGATGAGAACCAAATCAAATTCAACGGTTAGGTTCAAAGTCGACTTATGGGGAAATTTAATTTTGTTCTCATCCAGTTCAGTTTCCAACTGGAATCTTGGAATAGAATTGAGTTCATTAACTGAGGTACCACTATAAATGTTTATATATATATATATACTTATATATGTATATATATACTTACATCTATATATAAAAGTTTAACATTAATGAAACACAATTGGTCTTTCAAATAGGTTCCTTTCATTTAAGTGTACATATTCTTGTCTAGTGTCTAAAGATTTAACACATATACAAAACAAATTTCTAATGTTTACAGGTTCTGTGCCACAAGGTAGGGCAAATGCAGATTTTATAACTGCTTATATTTGCTAAGAAGGAAAATCTTATATTATTCTTGTCACATAGACACAAGTAGACATACAAAAGGAAATAGGAAAGGGGATCACTAGGAGTTGACACGTGTTAATTAGCTTCACCATGGTGATTATTTTATAACATATAAATATATCCAGGCATCAAGTTGTATGCCTTAAATATATGCAATTTTTATCTGAAAATAATACCATAATAAAGCTGAAAAATGCTAATCAAAAGAAAAGCTGAAATGCATGCCTCTCGCTTTTCATTCTGAATTCAGGGATCATTTTTCACAGAATCCATTCTGGTTGATGTGTGGCAGGAGAGGTTATGTGGAGACTGAGATGCAAAAAACTAGAGAAAACCCTGAAAAAATAATGCTTAGGAAAACGGACAATATTAGGGTAAGGTAGAAACATATCTTACTAAAATTCATTACAAGGAAAATATATTATTTTAGACAATATATTCCCTTTGAAATAAAGATGCAGGATAAAAGAAACATAATTTGAGTAAACCGAGATGTGATAAATTGACAGCCAGGTATTTCAAATACAAAGTAATACTTTAATAATTTAAAATAATTATAAATACCTGGATATACTGAGATTTAGCATTTGGATCAATTTTTAAAAACTATTTCATGTGAGAGCATTTGTTCATTTCATGACTATTCCACTATATACTGTGAATGGAAGAACCTATGAAATAGTTTCATTATAAATACTCAAGAGTGTAATTGTTGACTGGTATGGTAATTGCACATTTAATTTTATAAGAGGCTGTCAAATGATTTTTCAAAATGTCTGCAAAATATTTTACGTTCCCAACAACATCAGAGAGATCGTTTCTGTCCATCTTTATGAGCATTTGATGATGCTGATCTACTTTTTAAAAAATCTTAGCTATATTAATTAGAGCATCATTACATGCTTCATTATGATTTTAACTTGTTTTAAAAAGTTGAGCATATTCATGCACAAGTTTCCATATGCATATTTTCGTGTAAATAGATAAGTTATACACTGGGCATTTTTGTTAATGATGCTTTATTATCTTCCCTCTTTCCTTTTTCTCCCCATCAATCTTTTCCATCCACCTCATCATCTTGTCCTACTATTCAGCTAATACTCGGTCGAAACTCTCACGTGTATTTCGTTTTCTTTAGAATGTGTAACTATTCAGCATATTCTTCACTGAGAGTTGTTTTACATGAAAAACTGAACTTCCTGGAAATCAAGTTGTTGTATAAAATTTCATAAGACTTGTCACAGCTTATATCTAGATGACCCCCAAAGCCTCAGGTGCTCCGAGGTGGGGCTCTGGGGGCGGGTGAGTGGATCATGGGGCTGTGATACTCCTCACTGGACTGGTCCATTGATAAGTTAATTGCAAAATGTGATGTTGGGATGTGAAGCATGGTAGGAGGAAGAGAGTCAATGGGTCGTGGCGTGGATGGTTATATCTCCCACCGGACTCCCTCAGCTCTTTCTGCCTCCCGACTGCTCTGTCTCATGCAGACCTCCTCTGCCAGGCCTCCCTGACATGCTGTCCTGCTTTGCTGCCTGTCTACTATGAATTGAAATCTCTATAAACTGTGACCCCAAATCAATCTTTTCCCTTAGAGTTGTGGTGTTAGGTATTGTGTCTCAGCGACAAGAAAGCAGCTAAAGCAAGGCTGCATCTTTATATGGTCAACTATTCTCTGGGTTGACATTCACTTCCAATTTTTAAAAATATATAATTTATTTAAACCTATATTCTCATGTGCTGGTGAGCATATTTATGTGGTATTCCAAATAAGTGGTCCCAAAGGTGTTCAACAAATCAAGGATATGTATACTTGTGCAATAGCAGTTGCCACTTTTCTTGAAAAATTAATTTAAACAATTTTCTTTCCTTCTAGCAAGTGTAATTTTTCATTGGAAATAAACAGAAGGACCCCTTTTCTAACATTTTATTTTGTTGTGGTAAGAGTACATATTAATAGGAGATTTATCCTTTTAACTAACTTTTAAGTCAACAATACAGTATTATTTATTAATAAATGCTCAGAAATAGGATTGCTGGATCTTCCAGTAGCTGTGTTTTATTTTTAATTTTTGATTGATGCACAATAATTTTAAATATTTATGGAATAGAATGTGACACTTTCATTTATATATACACTGTGCAATACAGGAACCTTCATACTGTTTTCCATATCAACTGTAGCAATTTGCATTCAGTGATTCTAATTTCTTCACATCTTTAGTAGCACTTGTCTCTCTTTTATAGCCATCCTGAAAAATCTGCAGTAAAACTCACTGTGGTTTTGTGGTTTTTCTAGCTTTTGTGGTATTTCCTTGATGATTATTTACACTGAGTACCTTTTTATACATCTCCTGGCTCTTGGATATCTTCTTTGGAAAAAACATTTGCTTATCTTTTGAATTGCATTATTTGTTTTGCTTTTGAGGTGTGCTTGCAAGTGTTCCTTATTTTGGAGATTAGCTCTTTATATCTACAGGCTCTGCATCAACACATTCAACAAACCAAAACCCCAAAATATTTGGAAAAAATTGTATCTTCTGTATTGAAAGCATACAGGTTTTCTTTCTTATTACCCCATAAAAAATACAAGAGTAACTATTTACAGAAAATTTACACTGTATTAGATACTGTACATAACCTCAAAATGGTTTGAACTATACGGGAGGATGCATGGAGGTTATATGCAAATACTGTGCCTTTTTATATCATGGACTTGAGTTTCTGCAGGTTTTGGTGTCTGTGGGTATCCTGAAATCAATTCCCTGTGCACAATGAGGGACAACTCCATAAGTATACCCTACTTTCAAAAACTTGTATTTTACTATTGTCTTAGTTACTTTTCTCTTGATGCTGAGACAATATACCCAACACCCAAAGTTAAAGGGGGAAAACTTTTAGTTAGCTGGCAGTCCATAGATGTTTCTGTCCCTACTTGCCTGGCTCCAAGGCAAGTAGCAGATGGCACAGGGGAACAGTTCATGTTGGCTTAAAACAGCAAAAGCAACAAGAGAGAGGAAAAAGGGGAGACAAGCTTTTTCCTGCCTCTTTTATTTTACCCAGACTGCTAGGATTCGGGTGGTACTAATCCAATCAGTGGGCTGATCTAGCCATCGCTGACCCTTAATCTAAGCATTGCACACTATAATTCAGCCACCCCTGAAAAAGTCCTATGACTGCATGAGGTTTTGGAGGGGACAGCTAGACACAAACCATGACAACTATTATGTTTTCCTACTCAAGGAAATGACTTGTTTTATGTGTTTAAAGAAAATTGTTCCCTTTTTACAGCACTCTTCTTGTTAAGTGAATTCTCAAGCGAATTCTCTTCTTGTTAACTGAATATCTCAAGATTTTGCTGCGATAGGATTTTGCTGATTTTTAAGCTTCAATTTAAAAACTATATTTAAAATGAAGAAAATATGAGTTTTTACTGTACTAGCTTCATAAAATAAGTTGGACCACATTCCTTTGTATGAGTTTTAATAGTTCCAAATATTAAAATATTACTAGTTTTGAAGTAGAATTTATATATGAAAAATTCTGGTCTTAATGTTTCCATAACTGAGTTTTAACCATCTTTTCAATCTTTAGTCCAAGGCAAAGATAGGTGCTTGGCACACATCAGACAATTACTAAATATTAATTAAATGGACAAATACCATAATGCTGGGCAGGATCCCAACATTAAAATAGAAAAGAACAACCCAAAATGCCAAGTGTGAATACAAGTTGGGTAGATGGCTCCAATACTGTGGGGAGCAGCATTGGCCCTCAGCCTCCACCCTTCTGCTTGCTGAATGTGCCATGCAGTGCTTCTCTGGACACTTACAGTTTCACTGCAGAGCCACACAGGCAACTGACTGAGTGGGTCAAGCATGACTGTGAGCGAACTGCTCACTTCTCTAAGAAGTGAGGATGCTGGCCTTCCACTCTTTGTTGCAGTGTGTGCTGCCTGCTCAAAAAGTCCTGCGCTGTAAGTCCTGAGGTTTGCTGCTGTGACTCCAACTCATACCATGCGCCTGAATCCACCTGGGGTAAACGCATCATCTTGCCCAGACTTGAGGCAAAAGGAAGTACAGATATACTATCCCTTATCTTGGGTATCAGCTGTTTTTCTGATCTAGGAGTGGTTTGTCATCAGCTGGGATCCATGAATGTGTAACAGATGAAAACATCAATGTACATCTGTGTACGGATCTTACATCCGCTTCAGTAAATTTACTTCTAAATATTTTAATATTTTTGATGCTACTCTAGATGAGATTTTTTAAAAAAAAAATTTGACTGATATGTCTAAACAAAACTTATGCATAACCAGAAGGTTACTCATATACTCTTCCAGGGATGGTGTATGCATAAACAAAAAAGTTTATTACATGTATTAAGTTGTGCTGTATTAGTTTTATATCACATTATATTCAACATTCTACATCAAGTAAATACATGTTTATTTGAATGTTTAATTTTTTAACTTGATAGATTTTTAGATCTCATGTCATCTCTGCGCATGAAGAAAGTTTTCATTTTTAATTTTTGGCTGTTTTGCATGCCATTGTCTTGTATATGTCATAATTTATCTTCCTGTTGTCTACTGATAGATATAAAGTTCTTTCTATGGAAAATTTTTAAAAATTTTGAATATTAATGAGGTTTCACAAGTGTTTTGTTACATGCATGCATTGTATAATGTTTGAATCAGGATAACCATATTTATCTCCTCAAACATCTTTTATTTATGGTTAAATAAAATACTTTCTTCTAGTCTTCTTGAACTTTCCAGTACATAATTGTTATCTGTAGTCATCCTAATATGCAAAAAAGTAGTTCAGCCATTCCCCACACCTTCTAATTAACTATAGTTTAGTACACTGATCAACACCTTCCCAAGCCCTTCCTAGCTGTCTCCTCTTTCTTGCCTCTGATAACTGCGAGTCTATTCTTCACCTGTATAGATGTCACATATGAGGAGGATCATGTGGTACTTGTCTCTCTGTGCTTGGCTTATTTCACTCAATATAATGATGTCAAGTTCATTTTAGACTTCATTAATTTTATAACTGAGCAGGATATATATATATCTATATATATATATATAATGTGTTATATAATATTTTCTTTATCATAAATGATGGTCATGTAGGTTATGTTTATTTCTTGGTTATTGTGAATAGTGTAGCTACCTTTTTCCATTTGCTCATTAGCTCTTGTTTTCTTTTTGTTAATTGCCATTCTTACTGCGGTGAGGTAATATTTCACTGAAGTTTTGATTGCTTTTCCTTAATGATTAGTGTTGGCCATTTGTGCACCTTTTTGAGAAGTGTCTGTTTTGCCCAGATATTAATTAATTAATTAATTATTTGTTTGTTACTGAGTTTTCAGAGTTACTTAAATATTATGATATAAATTTCTTGTCAGTTATATAGTTTGCAAATATTTTTTACATTCCATAGGTTGTTCTTTTACCCTGTTATTTCCTTTGCTATATAGAAGCTTTCTAGCTTGATGTTATCACATTTGTTTCTTTTTGCTTCTGTTTCTTCTGGTTTGGAGCTTTGCATTCTCAGTCCTACCCACTCCCAGCAATTCTTGTTTGTTTCAATGTGCACAAGCATTTTCCTGAGATTTTCTTTTAGTAATGTCTTGTATTGTATTTAAGTCTCTAGTCCATTTTGAGGTAGTGTCTGTAACTGATGAAAAATAGACATCTAGTTTGAACTTTATGCATGCGAATATTCAATTTTCCCAATGCCATTTATTAAAAAGGTGGACCTCTATCCAGCATGGGTACATAGGACCTTTTCCTAAATCAACTGGCTGTTGAGGTGTGGGTTTACTTCAAGACTTTTAAATTTATTCCTCTGGTCTCTGTGTCTGCATTTATTGTAAGACCATGATGTTTTCATTACTACAAATTTACAGTATGTTTTGAAATCAAGCCATATAATGCCTTCTGTTTTGTTCTTTTGGGGGCTAGGGATTTAGCTCAGCAGCACAGCACTTGCCTAGCAAGTGCAAGGTCGTGAGTTTGATTCCCGGTACTGGAAAAAAAAAAAGCTTTCCATTTTGTTCTTTTGTCTCAAGATTTCTTTGAGTTTTGACTGTGTGTGGATCCATACAAATACAGAAATTATTTTTCTAGTTCTATGAATTATGTCATTTGCATTATGACAGGTATTTTATGAATCTGTAGATTGCTTTGGATACTATGGGTATTTTAATAATATTTTATACTCCATAAACACTGAAGTATTTTCACTTTTTGTAAATCAATTGTTTTCATTAATATTCTATAATTTTCATTGTAAATAATTTTCATTGTAAAGATTTTTCATTTTTGTTGTTAAATTTATTCCTAGGTACTTTATTTTTTCATAGCTGTTATAAATGGGATTGATTTCTTGATTTCTATTTCCGATAACTGGCTATTTGCACACAGCAACACGACTGATGTTTGTACATTGCTTTACAACATGCAACATTTCTAAATTCATTCATTACTTGTAATGTTTTTATTTTTTGTTACAGTCCTTGAGGTTTTCTCTATTTATACTGTATCATCCACAAACAGACTCCTCTTTTTCAGTTTGGATGCCCTTATTTCTTATACTTGCTTGATCACTGTGGCTAAAACTTCTAGTACTATGTTCCACGAAAGTGGTAAAATGAGCATCTGGATCTGGCTGCAGATATTAAGAGAGAATTTCCAGTTTTCTCCAATTCTCTGTGACGTTCTTGGTTGGCCTGTTAAAAGTAGTCTACATTATGTTGAGGTATACTCCTTCAACGTCTAATTTGTTCAGGGTTTTTAAACATGAAGGATGTTGAATTTCATCTAGGGCCTTCGCTGAGTTTATGAAGAAGATCATATGGCTTTTGTTCTTCATTTTGTTGATGTGGTGTATCATCCTTATTGATTTATGCATGTTGAACCATTTTTATATCCCTGGGATGAATTCCAATTGACCATCGTGGGTATAAATTATAATATGCTTTGGCTTTGTTTTGATACTATCTAAGGATATTTGTATTTATATTCATCTTGGATATTGCCTATACTTTGTTTTTGTTTTTTGTTTGTTTGTCTTTGTCCTTTCTCTGTTTTGATGTCAGAGAAATGCTGGCTTTGCAGAATGAGCAGAGAATGAATTTGGGAGAATACCATTCTCTTCAAATTTCTTGGACTAATTTAAGAAAAACTGATACTAGTATTTCTTTAAATAGTAGAACTCAACTGTGAAATCTGTGTTCCTAGGTTTTTCTCTTATAGAATAGTTTTAAATATTGATTTAATGTCATCACTCATTGTTGATGTGTTTTTATTTTCTATTTCTTTATGAATCAATCTTGGTAAAGTGTATACATCCAGGAATTTGTCCATTTTCTAGGATATCAAATTCGTTGGCAGATAGCTGGTAATAATAATCCCCAACAATCCTCATGCTTCTATGTCCAATATAATGTCTCCCTTTTCGTCTGTGATTCTGTCTCCTCCTTTCCCTAATCTAGCTAAGGGTTTGCCTACTTTGTTTATCTTTTCAAGGAACAAGATCCTGATTTCCTGGTGATGGTGACCTTGATCATCATCTGATGAAGTGCCGGTCAGGTTTTTCCACTGTAATTATTCTCTCTCACTCCATTCCTTTCTATACTATCCCCTTTAGAAGGAAATCCCAGGGAACATCTCTTACATAAAGATTGGGGATTATACACTCTTTCTCTGAGGGCACAATATTTGTATAAATTATTTGAAATTCTTTTTTACAGGGTGTTTGTGTGCTCCCATGTATTTATTTGAACATGTATATCAGCATTGACTTACAAATATTTCATAACTTGGATTATTATCCCATAGTATTTAATTTTTAGTCAATTTTTTGTAAAGGCTTTCAACAGCTTTGACCTTTAAGAACTTTTATGTCACTTTGACATCCCCTAATTAAAAAAAGTACCTTCTCACTTTCTGGCACTGCCACATACTCTGAGTTTATCTTGCATTTTTGTTGCCCCAGCCCTAGAATCAGTCATTTCTCCAAGAAGTGCTGAGTTCTATTATTAGAAATTAAGACAAAGATGCTAGGTGTTCTCTGGGATTTTATTTCTAAATTTTGCATCCTAAGAGCTTTTTATAAATTTTAAAATGCAAGAACTTGGCGGACTCAGAATACAGGAGTGTATTCTGTTTATGCTGACATCTAGGTGAAGATGCAGTGCTGAAACTGTAGTGCCAGGACTGGAAGCCCTGGCTGTCACAGGTCTGGTCACAGACTGACTGTTTTGAGCACCCTGGTGCTCTGTGGTGCACGGTTCAGCACCGCTCCTGAGCTCTTACTTGAAGAGTACCAAGTGGCACAGGTTCACAGGTACTGCTAAATTTAAAGTGTGGGAATGAGGGGCTGGGGATTTAGCTCAGCGGCAAAGCGCCTGCCTGGCAAGCGCAAGGTTGTGAGTTCAGTTCCCGGTACCGGAGAAAAACCGAAAACCAAAAAAAAACCAAACAAACAAACAAAAATAAAGTGTGGGAATGAGAGCTTCAGAATTTTTGTAAGAATATTAATACATTATAGAGAAGAATAGCTCTAATCTAGGCAATTGAGATAATGTGAAAACAATAGTATGGGTGGTGTGTGAATAATGCATCTTCTTTAAAACCATGTTAAGTATCAGAAGGGAAATAAGAGCTCTGTCTCCCTCTAGCCCACTGGTATAGGTCCTGTGAGCCACGAAGCAGAGAAAAATTAAGTGACATAAAACAAAATGTTATAACATAACAAGAAAGTGCTACACATGTATGAAATAGGCTTATACGTGGTTCATATGCATCACATATAGGTAATCTTTCCCATTTTCTAGACTGTAAAAATTTAAAAGTGATCAGTATCATGTGCTTTATAATATTCCCAGGACTAGCTTTAAAAATTGATAGGAAGTTAAGTGAAGAACACGTTATAAAAATTTAAATCAAATAAGCAAAATATGTAAATACATAAAAATGTGTTCACTAATATTTGTACTGCAATCTCAGTAAAAATCAGAGTGATAAAGATAATATACTCAATAATGAAGTAATGAAACAGACGTGTCTTCAAAGAAAATCTAAATAAAATTTATACTTAAATAAATATAATTATTCTTTTCTGAGATAGCAGACTCCAGATTCACTAAAACATCCACAACATTGCTCCGTACAATTTCCAAAATGTAAAACAATAGTGAAAAATCACAAATTAAGGTAGCAAAAATTTCCCTTGTCTTTTTCTAAATGACAATTCTATGCTTGTTACTTTTAATACAAGACATAAACATAATATATTTATGATCCCAGAGAAAATGAAGTGTTCAGTGTTAAGACAGTGAATAAGAAGATGAAAATGTTTTTGAATAATAATATATTTTAGTAGTGAAGTTAAAAGTTTTACTACAAAATAAGGATATATTTTACCAATAAACAGATTTCAACTCCAAAAGATTTATTTAAATGACAAGATGAGGGCAGATGGCCTGTGAAGAAGAATATGCCAGAAAGACTGATTGACTGAGGCACTCAGGGAAAGAGGAAGATTTTGATGAATTCCACATCAAATTAGCAAAAGTAAGGTGAGTGCAAGTGAGGAAATGTGAGCAGGTTTAGTTAGGCAAAGTGAAACTGTCAGTGTTAGAATAATAATATAACCTGGTATTTATTATACCAATGAACTTTACCTGTACAAAACTGAAGCTTTACTTTCCCCTTAAAAATAATAAAGCTTTTTCTACAAACTTGACTATTGTTTTAAATTCACATATTTTAAGCTCTTTGAATTTTTTGCTCACATCCATTATAAAATGAACACACCATTCTATTGAGCAAAATCTTTAAAAAGCAATAGGTCAACTAATACAGTACAGATCACATGAATTCCAACATGAAAAAATACAGCAAGTTCAAACTACAAACTGCTGGTGTCTCAGTAATGTCAGAGTGCTTCATGAACTGGTATATTCAAATTCAATTTGAATTGCATTTACTTGTAGCACTAAGGAACCATGAAAGCAACAAACTGCTCAAAGTTCTGTTCTGAAACCCCTGGAGAGTTAGGCTGTGCTTGGTCATGTTTTAGACGGTACCATTAGGATTGCCCTACCAAATGCCTACACATATTTACCCACAGTAAATCCAGAGTACCAATGACATGTTCACCCTCACAATGTCTCCCAGGTATTGTTTATTGAATTCTCAAGGTTTGAACAGAAACCTTGAGAGTCCTGAGACAACCTAAGTTCAAAATCCAGACATAGGCACATAACACAAGGTACCCAAAACATCGGTAGAAATCACTGTATTGAACTTTCTCCTAAAATCTTCTACAACACTTCTCATTACAATAAGCCATTCTATCCTGACGTGTACCTTCACCTGTCTGACTCATTGCCTTAGAGCAAGTCAGTTTCCTCAAGCTGCAGAAGGCCCTGTAATTGCTTACCTGACTCACACGCAAATGTCTTGGATGTTTCGTCATGAAAGATAATGGCCACTGCGTGCTTCTTCGTCTCTCGAGGCAGTCTGGTAATATTTTTGATGTTGTGCAGTTCAGTTACCTTGAAAGAAAAAAGTATTTTTAACCCTGTATACAGTATATATTTTATACTGTAGTGCTTAAACAAATGATCAAGGTATCACTGTCTTAAATCACTGTGCAATGGATAATTGTACTAATTTTTAATTAAACATCAAAGATAATACAATAAAACATTTAACATATCTTCAATTTTGACCTCAATTCTGTTCATAATTTACATAATTTACTGTATTTTGAAATAGTCTACATATTATATAGAATAGCTCTATAGAGTATGTTTTTATTAAGGGTGTATTCCCAGCAAACAGTGGCAATTGTGATACAAAGAGGATTATTGCTAGATATCTGTTCAATATGGCCTAGATTCACTATCACCCCTAACTTCCATTTATCACGCGAGTTCTGAGGAGAGTATAGCTCCAGGAGATTGACACCCATCTATTGGCAATGTTGATCTAAAATTCTGAGTTATTTAACTTAAACAACAGTCTGCTTGTCAAGAAATGCACACTACTTGTCATATCAAAGTCAACCTATGATTTATGGACCCTAGATTTAAAATTCATTTCCATATGGATATTAATATACAGTTAAAAATGTGCTTTTAGTTTTTTTTGGTAGAAGTTCTCCTACAATGTGTATATCTGTTAATTTATTTAGTGGCAACAGAATTGGGCAAATGTTTATTTTTCCAAATACTCTGTCATAAAACATTGTATAATTTAATCAATAATTTTGTAATAATATTTAATAATCTTATCAGCTTTAATTTTTTCTAATTCACTTTTCAGCACGCTAAATTTTGTCTTTTCTCTAAATTAAAATATTTCATATTCTAGATCAAAGTTGTTTGCAGGAAATAAGCAGAAATAGCTAGCATAATAAATAGCTAATTAATATAATTTTAGAGCATCCTGTAATGTCATATCTATGGCATTCTATAATAAGTTCATTATTTTTGTCTATGTATAATTTTATCTCTTCCAAATCTGGAATTTTTATAGGTAATTTAGAAAGTTGTTTGCTAATTAGTATTTTGATAAACACAAGAACCAAATAAATAGGAATTTTAACTTTCCTGATGACACATCTGTATCTGCACACACATATCTATATCTGTATCTCTATCTAGATTTGTCCATTTATATCCATGAGGAGTTGGTTGTAGCCCTGTCCTTACACTGCATGAATATTTAAGTCAGAGGATGCTCAATTATTCATAAAAATTGCATAGTATGTGCACATAACCTACATATATCTTCCCATGTATTTTAAATAAACCCTAGATTTCTATAACAGCTAAAACAACATAAATGCTATGTAGACAATTGTAATATTATATTGCTTATGGAATAATGAGAAGAAAAAAGCCTTTACATATTTAAAACACACACCACTTTTTAATAGCTTTGATTCATGATTACTTGAATCTGCAGATATGGAACCTGTGAATATGGAAAGTCAAAATCAACTGTGAGATTATACACATATATATATATATATTTTACAACGCACGATCAAAACTATGATAAATGTTTAAATTTTAGAAAATTTTATTACAATGAAACACAATGCCAAGAATTATGGGATGTGCTGAAAGGGGGGAGAATTTTGAGAGAGGACAATGGCAGTGTGTCTTTTATTGTCATAGTTTTAAATTTGATCATTCATCGTATATCCTGATCACCCCAACTGATCAAATGTTTACGGTACTCTCTGTCAAGTAAAAATATTATGGTGTGTCCTCATCCACCTACTATGGCATCATGTGACTTGTGACTCTTCCCTAACAGTAAAGTGACTGTGAATAGTAAAAGTAGGGATAAAAAGGCTGCCATGACAGCACAAGTAACAACACTTACGAAAAAGGTTTTCAGAACTGCTTCAGAAAGTGGAAAGAATGATGGAGTAAGTGTTTGAAGCAAAGGGAAGTATTCTGTGGGGTGTTAATGGCAATCATATTGTCTCTATCATACAATATGGTGAGAATTTAGCAAGCATTCACATTTGTATTTAACTTCATAGTATGTGAATTAGACAAATATCCCTATAAAAAGCACATAAACAGAATTCAAAGGAAAAAGCATAGGTTAAAATATTACTATGCATGGAAATGGAGAAGTGCATATATCAGAATGGAAACTTCTGCTAAAATTTATTTGCTAAGGGAAATTGTTCAATTTATTACCATTTTTTTGAGTTAGATTGATCTGTATCTTCATGGTTTCCATATTTGCTGGTTTTCCAAAATTTGGAAAACCAAATCACACCTAAGACAATTTTGCAGGTATGTGTATGTTCAGAAAGGTGATGCTTCTTGTATGCGAAGGTCTGAAATGAAACTTCCAGGGATTTTGCAACGTGATGGCTCTTTTCTGTATCTCATTTGTCACATTACCAAAAGTGGAATATTAGACAGTGGATTTTTAAAAGTGGGAACTCATTTTTTATCTATTTTATATCACATATAATGTCATTACTTAATAATAGTTGATGTTTTCATTTCAGAAATAATCACAAGACCACTTGTAAAAAATAGTGTATTCTCATCCTTTTTCTTACTTAATTTGTCAAATACTGGAAGAAGGCTAGATTTTCCACAACTGTTGTATTTTTGCCAATTTTTCTTATATTTCTATTGAACAATCATGATTCGTTATTCAATACTGTGGTAAATGCAATAGCCAGCATTCAATTTTAATAGATTTAACTTGCTGCATTACAAATCTTCTTATATGTAAAACATAAACAAGTGAAATATCCTCACATACTAACACAGGCATGCACATACAGAAATATTAGATTTACTAAGATAAATACCTGCGCTTTAGCTCCTATTGTGCAAGAAGCTTTTATGTATTGATTCCATATGAAAAAATTAGAATGAATATAAGTATTTATCTTTAAATTCATGAAACATTCTAAGGATTTTCCTTCTTATATAAATTAAATCCCTTCAAAACAGTGTTATGAGAAAGAAATCAGTAAAGTAAATCTTAAGTTTTAAACCACTTTGACTAATAATTACTTTATAAAATAATTTTCATAAAAGTACTTTGTAAGCAATAAAGCCAATAGAAGGAAAAGTGTTCTCATACATATGAAATAAGATTTCCAATTTTTCATGTTGATGGGAATCTGTTGGTTACTGTTAAAAGTGACTAAAAATGCCATATTAACCATACATTTGGGGTTTTTTGTTTCTATCAATTTGGAATCTTTGGGAAACAAATTTCCTTTGACACTGTAAATTTGAATTTGTAAATACACATAAAATACTGTTGCATAGTGCATGCTCGTTGATTACATTGCTTCAAGTCAGCTTATGTTCCAGGACTCCAGTCTAAAGTGGCTGGTATCATGCTATTAGCAGGCTAGGCACACTGAGAGGAGAGTTTGGAACTTGCGCGTCAACTTCATTTTTTTTTACAAACGTAAACATAAAGTCACCTTTTAGGATCTAGGACTTATAAGTGTTAGACTTCTGGTGTGACAGAAGCTGGAGGTGCTCTGGAATGAGATCTCAGTGCAATTTGGATTTGCTGACAGAAGTTGTGCTTTGTTCCATTGTATCTGTGCTAGTTTCAGCGCTACCTGTGGAAGTGATGCCTATTAATATTTAATATCTAGGATTTTGAGCTTCATGTATACATTAAGTATCATACATATTATCCCAAAGCTTCATGAAACCGTAATGTGTTGCTATTAATGTCATTTCTATGCTAAAGGTATGGAAGTGGATGACTGAATGAAGTAACCACCCCAACATTATACAACTCAGTCAGAGGAAGGTTACTGTTATACAATTTTCCCTTCCTCCCTGATTTCTTGCATTTCTTTCACTTAATCACCCATGCTTTAACTGAAGATGAAGGATATTGTTAATGAGAAAACCCCATCCATAAAAGCACAATTGTTAAGAATGTCCTAAGTAATAGAAGAGGTTTATACATATATTTCAAAAATTTTGGTCCTTATGTTTTAAGATGATACCTCTGTTGTCAGGGTATGGCAATATATAAGTAGATAGAATGATGAATTCTTGTCCAGAAATTGCAATCATATCATGTTACAACACATTTGAAATAAAATTATGGGCTACAGTTTTGAGACCTTGATGCTATTTGTCTCTCATCTTTCTAAAATCTTGTAGTAGCCTAGACTTCTACCTTATAAAAGGTAAAACCCATCACTCAGCTTTGTTGTCCATGCTGTCCAGACCAGCCTTTTCTTTTTCTGCCACACAGAATTTAGTTCTAGTACATTCTTAGGAAATTAGTTTTCCTATATTCTATATTTTCATTTGTTTTCACTTTTTCTTGTAATTATCTCATGTAAGATTACTATGCAAAGTTAAAATTAAAGAGATCTGTGATAAATATACTGGCCTGAAAATGAAAATCCCTTTATATATGTAATTGTTTTATATCTATATGTGTATGTACATGTATATATATTATCTATGTGCATATTTATCTATCTTTCTGAAATTAGTCATTTCCATTTATAGAAAAGAAAATATTAAACATCAATATCTTATGGTTTTTCAGGCTAATACCCTGTGGAACAAGATAAGAATGTATTTTTGAAACAATAATTCACATATTATATTTTAAGCATGTCAAAGCACAGTTCTATAATAAAGTTTAATTCCTGATTATTTCAATGATTAGATAATTGATTTAAATGATGCTTAAGCCAAGTTTTGGTCCTATATATTAAATTGAAATTGTTTGGAAAAGAGATATTATTTTCAAATGTTATTGATGTTACCTAAACAAATGATCTCACCAAAATTGAGTCCAAAAATGATGAACATAACATGTTGCTTAAGGATTAATGTCGTAAGGTGAGCTTACAAGTGATAGACCACTATAAAAGTTACATTTTATAAAATAGCTAGCTGTGCCAAACAGTATCATAAAAATATTTATAAACTTGCTTGAGGCCTTTTCTGAATATTTTTGTTTACATACAAATGTAAGAGTATACTAGAGCAGAAATTGTGAATTTGATGTTTTTCATAATCTCATAACAAAAGTCCACAAAATAGATTAACATATAGCTCGAAGAATGCAGCCGGCACCACGGACCATCCGAGTTCAGGGACTTAGGCAACCTGACACATTATGTAGTTCAAACAAAGTTCTTGCTCTTCTGTGAAATTTATGTTGAGAAACGCAGACAGCCGCTCCAGGCAGACGCAGTTACTGCGGTTTCAAGAATAATGCGATGTTTTCGCTGTTGATCAACAGTATGATGCCATCACCTCTTTAATTAAGACAATAGAGGGCTGGGGATTTAGCTCAGTGGCAAAGCGCCTGCCTGTCAAGCACAAGGTCATGAGTTTGATTCCCGGTACTGGAGAAAAACCAAAACCAAAACCAAAAAATAATTAAGACAATAGAAACACCAAGAAAGAAAAGTACCAATGGGAAGTATAAAACTCAACTTTTAAATGTTTTGAATCCTAGCAATTTAGGTTAAGACCCAATATATTTGAATCGCTTGTCCTCCTTTGTCACTCTCAATGCTACATGGATACACCATTCTGTCCAAAGCTATATGTACTAAACATGAGAAAAACTGTTAAAGTAATTTCTATACTGCCTTACAATACAACTATCTGTATTATTTAAAAACCTGCCGATATGAAATAAAAATATTTATCAGCATTTATTACGATTGTGAAGTCCTAGGCTTTTTAATAGTGAAGTCCACAATTTACTACATTATTTAAAAATTGAATATGTATTTCTGAAAAACTGATTTTTCATATGGTTGTAAAATCATGAAATACTGCTTATAGTTTACTAACATAATTAAAAGTAATAATTTTAAATAAGTACTAAATTGACAGAACTGAAGTGAGGAAGAAATTACCCGAAAATAATGGCTTGTTCAAGTACAAATCAATGAATTCCATGATCATCAATTTATACTTTTAGGAAATGATAAATGACAGAATCAGCACCTAAATATAAACACAGCCACGTGATGATATTGTCAATTAGTTCATTTCTATTTAAAGTGCAACCCTTAAACAGTTCATGGAGTTAAACTGTAGACAAGTCAAAGATAAAAACATAACTTTTGCTGTATACCTTCACCATTTAGTTGGGGGACAAAGAAAAAAACAATGACAGCAATGAATCCTATGAGAAAAGGAAGAGAAGAACTAAGTAGACACAGAAAAAGATTTCTATTTTGACTGATGTGTTTCACAACTATTTTGCAGACATGCCACTTCGATTTCAAATAACAAGTAATAAGAAAAAAATAGCTTACTCTCTCAACTGTATTCAACTGTACTCATGTGAACTGCATCTGTTAAGGATTGCTATAAGAGATATTAACCCTATAGATTATTAAATATTTATTTTACATTAAAAATAATAAAGTCATTTCATGCTAACAGAAACAGTGTTTTAAAATAAAACTCATTGCTCAAAGAGTGTGAAAAATTTTAAATTTTTGCAAAATTCTTAAATGTTTGGTTTAGTAGAAAACAATTTGATACTCTTATCTGCTTCTGAGTTCAGTCAGCTATTTTGGTTAAGTGTGTGAAAAAGTAAGGTTTCACATAGACACACAAGTCTACAAAGAAGGAATAACTTAAAGGCATTTTCCAGCCAAATGTGGATATTCTTCTCATCATTCTATCTGCAGATTGGACAAGAGTTCTCCAGAAAGCTACTTCAATGATGAATGTTACACCATGTTATACAAGTTCCTATTCTGTTACACTGAAATCCATAATTTGATTTTCAACTTTGAATAGGTCTTTTCTCAATCATGGTTTTCTATCATCTTGATCTGGTTCCTGGGAGGACACTGCTTCATAGTTATGTAGATCTTGCAAATACAGTATCAACATATTTCATAAAGTCAAAATGGATCAAAGATCTACATGTTAAAACAGAGACAATCTGCAGAAACATGAAATAGGTTAAATTTTTGAAGTCATAGGTGTAGACAGGACTTTCAGAACATAACCCTGGTTGCATAAGTAATAGCACCAAGATCAACAAATTAAATCAAATTAAAAAGTCTGCACAGCAAAAGAAACAACCAACATAGTGGTGAGACAACCTACAGAATGGGAAAAAATTTCGCTAACCATTCTTCACACAGAGGACTTCAACCTAGAATATATAAAGAACTCTAAAAAATTAGACCACCCAAAATAAAGACTTGGTCAAAAAATGGGCAAATGAAATGAATAGACACTTTTCAAAAGAAGTATGAATGGCCAAAAAATACATGGAGTATTATTCAACACTGTTGTTTATTAGAAAAATGAAAGTTAAAGTGACACTGAGATTCCATCTTATCCCAGATACAATGATCATCACGCAGAAGTCAAATAGTAACAAATGCTGGTGAGGCTGTGGGGGAAAAAGAACTCTTCTATATTTTTGGTGAAAAGGTAGACTAGTATAACTCTATGAAAATCACTATGGAGATTCCTCCAAAAACTAAAACTAGAAATTCTATCTGACCCAGCTATTCCTCTTCTAGGTATTTTCCCAAAAGTACTAAAGACATCATAATACAGTGATGCATGCATACCCATGTTTATAGTACCACAATACATAAGAGTTAAATCTGGGAAGCAGCCCATATGTCCAACAGGTGAATGGGTAAAGAAAATATGATATTTACACAATGGGGTACTACTGTACCATAATGGAGGATAAACTTCATTCATTTTTAGGAAAATGGATGCAACTTCAGACCATACTATTAAGTGAAATAAATCAGACACTCAAGCTTACCTATTGTATGATTTTTATCATAAAGTAACCCAAAATATAAATAGAAAAGAAAAGATAGATCATAGGAAGCAAGGATATAGATTTTTCTCAAATGAGAATGGAATAAGATGGAAAAGTGGGGCAGGCTGGGGAGGCAAGGGGGATGGAAAAAGAACTAAGATGTGCTATGTATGTGTACCAACCGGGAAGGACTGAAGTCATGTACACTGAACCTGTCCTATAGAAATGCTTTAAAGTCATTATTGCCACCCAGGATCTTCTCATAAAAGTCTGTAAGTTTTGAAAAGCTGCCAAACTCAGTACTTCAAATGCAAGTTTCTCAAACTTTGAGTTTTACTTGAAAACATAAATTTTCACTAAACACGGTCGGTTGTTTTCTTTGGAGCCTGGCTCACTTAGTTGATTTTGGAGAATGCATCTGATAGATCCTAGAGAATGAATGATCACGGTTTGGCCATCAGTTGAACCTGCATTAAAATGGGTGTTTGTTCTGTTTGTTCTCTTTTTAAAGAAGTAGCCATTTTGTCTGCGTCTGCCACAGCCACTCGAGCTTCTCTTCCAGGTGAACACTGCCCTCCAGCACCCAGCACAAGCGCTCTGAGCTTCGGCCATGTTTTCACGTAGAATACTAAGGAGGCATATTTGAGGGCTCGATTTAATAACATGATTATTTTTTCATAAACCAATAGCAGTCATTTATTATTGTTGTTTAGTATTATGTACTGTCTGTAGCTGAGGTACTAATACAGTTTTATGCAATGGCAGCACAGTACCATGACAATCATATAAGTAACACATTGTGCTATGACATTGTAACAGCTGTGACATTACTAGGTAACAGGAATTTTTCAGTTCATTTATAATCTGATGGAACCACATTTTTATATAGGGTCCATCGTCAACTAAAATACTATTATTCATCACATGACTGTCTTAGATATTTGGAAGGATACCCAGCATGTTGACAAGTATTGATTTTACAAGCACTGGAAAAGCTGAATATGCAGTTTAAATATTTTAGAATTGTGTAGAAAATCGATCTTTATCACTCCAACAAGGAGTTGAGTCACTTGACTCTTTTCATTTATTCTGTGCAACTTCTTTGCAGTGACCTTTGGTGATTCTCTCACAAGGGTTGCTACTCTCTCATCCCCCTGTTTGTCCTGCTTCTCTACTTTCCCCATCACTTTTATTCCTCTCTTGAAAAGTTCACAAGCACCATCCCTGCTTTCTTAGGACAGAAACACTGGATTGGTTGCTCAGCAGCGCTTGACAGCATGGAATACCTAAGTCTAAACACTTCTTTTCACTCTGTAACTCAGCACTCATTTTTTAAGATGGCGAAATTGAGGTTCAGAGATGGCATCGTCTGACCCCTAGTTGTGTGTTTGCTAAACTATTCTTCAACAAGCATTTCCACGCAGTCTGCATACTTAGTCACTGTGTGGTGTTACAGGAGAAAGGGGAACTATGGAAGAAGAAGGCTTAACCCTCACCTCCAGCTTTTTGTAACTAGCATCTGTTTCAAAGCTCAATCTATATAATAGTGAATGTAGTAATTTTAAATGAAAGCTGTGGTGTTCGGCTTATTTTGAATTGTGGATGCTAAGGAATGGTTGTACGTGAAAACCAAGTAAGTCCCAAAGAACCACTTTATCTTTCTTTTTAATTTGTTTTATCTTGGGAAACTAATTACAATTCCATGTATTTTAAATACAATTGCAATCGTGTACATTTTAAATATAAAGGTGACCCTGTACATATATTCCCCATAACATCACGTTGTATGCCTTGTTCTTCCTCCACAGGAGTGTCCTTGAGTCAAATGAAAACGTCACTGTGTGTGAATTTGTTTACTTATGTAGGTGCTGCCCGGGTATGAAAACACAGTGACAGCTACTGTTGTTCGGAACCACTGCTTTGGTTAGTGCTGCAGTTTTACCTGTTCCTGGTTCTCCACGAAGACAGAGTGATACTGCAAACATGCGACAAGGAACACACAGCATTATGACAGGAAGAATGTTGTTCCGGGGACCACTCTGAGACCTGCTGCCCCACAAGCAGCTCTCTCCGGGACCCACAGCCCCTGCTCTGTCATCAAGTTTTGTCACTTCTACTTCTTTACCATTCTCCTACCCACTGTTTCCTCCCCACAGCCACATGACTCATTCACATCTCACTCTCTTGTCTGAAATATTAGCATCATTCTTCCAGCAGCCCACTCAGCTCTCACCTTGCATTATCTTTTTCAAACTGCGCCCAGACTAGGGTTTCTAAATTAAACACGCGACTGTGTCCCTCGGGACTGAAGACCATTGAACAACACCTGTCAATGAAGTTTTCACTCTTCAGCGAGGACTTAGAGGTTCTCCGTGATGTTGTTCTCATGTGCATATCTAATCTGATTTTTTCTACGCCAGCCCCCAACACGAGGTAACTTCCAGCCATATACAAAATCTCTCAAGTTTCCTGAATTAGAAGTTTGTTATTCGAAGGCCATCCTTTCACACAGTAATCTGCCCGGAGCACCCTGTTTCTGCAACTTCCTGTCAAAGTCCTAACCACTTTTCAGGACAAGGCTTCTTTAGTGGTTTATGCAGTTAGAAACTTCTTCCTACTTTGCCTTTCTCAGGACCTTGGCATTTGACTGAACTTACACACTTTCTTAGCTCACTATAAAACCCGCTTGTATTCATACATAGGCTCAGCAAGCAAAGGCAGTTTTCTTTCATTGATTTGTAGGGAAAGTTGGGGAACAGGCAGGGAAAGTTAAAGGACCTTGGTGGGGTTTGTGGCAAATAAAGAGTTAAACCCCTGCTGAAGAGAGTAGCTAAGAAAAACACATGGAGAGAGAACTGATAAGGCAGCCTGGGCTGGCTCACTGCATGCCAAAGCTCCATTCTCTTCTCCCTCCACCTCCAGTTACACATACACCCGGGAGGGGGGCTACATTATAAAAAACTCACTTAGTATATAAAATATGCACTAACACCTAGACACACACATATACATATGTACGTGTATCTTATTATTCTCTCATCATATTAATACACTAAAATGTACATGTATCTCTTTTTGCTAATTCCTCCTTAAATGTGGGGCTGTGCTGTAAATCTCACAAGATAATCCCTGGACAGGACACAAGGACCGCAGCAACGCTTATCTGAGAATGTTTATGTGGGCAATAGATGGGCCAATGTCCAAATCAGGGCTCGCAGAGCCCTGAATAGCCCATCGAGTTATACCAACTACCATGGGGCAGAGTCCCTTTCTCACCATTAATGAAACAGGCTTAGAACCACCCCGGAGTTCCAGCCCCGCACTTCCTTCTTTACTCCCACAAGGTAGCTATCTAGCTCCTTATTTCAGTTCTGTTTCCAGTAAAGTGACTTTGTTCCCTATTTCTCCCTCCTAATAAAGTGATTTTGTTTCTCTTTCTGAACTTATATCTCTTTTCTTTAATTCATGTAGATATTTTACAAACTCCAGATAAAAAATCCATCCTCACGAGACCTAACAGATTCGTGTCACTTATTTGTTAATTCTTTGCGTAGCTAGAATTCAGATTTGGGTAGGTTTGTTTGGAGGTTTCCCAGTGCTCTTCACAGCGAATATCCCTGGGCACGTATGCATTGAGTACTCCTTTTCCACCTTATGGAATGAGAAGAGAATGGAGAATGGGATTTGCTCACCTGGGTTGTGTGCTCAGGGATGGAGGACAAGCCAAGAAATTTTAGGATTTATAAATAAATAGAAGAGCAAACACTATACAGAGAAACTTCTCTTCTTGTAGCTCAGAAGGTCTAATTACATTTTACTTGTTCTACTATTGCTGCTAGTTAAAGGGAAGACTAGGATATGGGCTGAAGTACATGGTGATATTTTCTCCAACTAAGTATAGGTTTTTAGTGTAATTATATTTAGAAATATTTAGAGATGTTTAGAAATATTTAGAGCAAATTAAGATTAACTGTATAATTTAAAAATCATTCTATTCTATATGGTATACATCTTTCTCCTTAGCCTAACTCTACAAATTAAGTTTTAGCACTTAATATACCTCTTACTACTATGAAAATTTATAGTATTTACTACCCAAGTAAATAGGAGGAAATGCACCTACTGAAATTATTATTAGTTTTAAAGTAACTCTTGGCAGTGTACTTCCTGACAACTGAGATAGATACCTAATTAAGTGCTGTGCTTCTCTTTTAAATTTAATTATCTTTTGGAAATTAAAAGAAGAAACTTTAGATTTTTTCAAGTATATTCAAATGAATATAATATGTTACACTTTTCATTAATCTTACAAATAACAGTTATTAATTCTGTTATTTTACTACTCTTCTATGCTTGTTTTAATTGAGAAAGAGCTATGATCTTTTGAGAACAAAATAGTACATTTTTGGAGCAAGTTTAATAAAAGTATAGTAAGGTAGAGATTATTGATTTTTTCAGCAGGAAGATACGAATTTTAGTGGTTTTTTTTAACAATTACTATTATACTTAACAGATGTCAATCTTGCTTGAGTCTGAGCATTCATAATACAAATTTAAATTTAAATAAATGCTTTTATTACCTAATACAGTGTATGCTTCAATATAGACATACATTTTTATAGAAATATTTATTATTGCTTCCTTTAAAGTAAAGGTGTGGCCAGGCGTGTTGGCACACACCTGTAATCCCAGCACATGGGAGGCTGAGGCAGGAGGATCACTGTGAGTTCAAGACCAGCCTGGGCTACAAAGTGAGCTCAAGGGCAGCCTGAACTGCATAGCGAGACCCTGTCTCAAAAAAGACAAAAAAAAAAAAAAAAGAAAACATGTCAATTTTCCAGAAGCTATTTCCTTATATTTGCTTCTTGAAAAAAATTACTATTATTCATTCTGAAAGCCACTTGTGGGAGACCTCATGTGCTGTGACAAGCCATAAGAACAGCCAACTCCCACGTTAACTATGTGATTATCCCAACATGTTCATTATCATTTTAGTCTTTTATATCTTTGACAGATATAAGGTCTCTCAAATATTAAGCACATTATGACATATATCCTCTACAAATGCGTAATTATAGGTCACAATAATATTACAAGTAAAATTAGCTACAACTGGCCTTCCTTTCCTATGGTTCTATGTCTTGGAACTCAACAACTGCAGATCAAACATATTTGAGAAAGACAATTATGTCTGTAATGATCATATAAGAAATTTTTTCTTTGTTATAATTTCCTAAGCTATACAGTGTAACAATTATTTTTCCAGCATTTACATTATACTAAGTAGAAGTAATTTAGAGGTGATTTTAAATATATGGGATGATGCATATAGGTCATACACAAGTACTCTGCTACCTTATTTTTATTAACATCTTATTGTTTTAGGGGTTTGAATGCAGGTCCTTATGCGCGGTATACACTGTGAGCTACAGCCCCAGCCCATATGTTGTTCTGCAACAGACTTCAGAATTTGCACATTTTGGTATCTTCATTAGAATTAATCTGTGCACACAGCAAGGGATGACTAGAAGATACCTTTGTCTCTCTACTCAGCTTGCAGCTCTAATTCCCTTACTATTGTCAGAATCTAATTTTGTTTAGTTACCCACTCCTTTGTCACGTAGCCCTTGTACTCTGGAAGGAATCTCTCCTAGTATCACAGTAGACCTCCTTGTCTGGCTGCAGTTGTCATGCTACTAGACTGAGGCAGAGCACAGGTAGAGAAAACAAAAAAGATTGTCAGTTTTAGTGTTGACCTAGAGTCGTTGATCAATTAACCCTAAAACTAGTTTTCTTCTGGACATGCTATGATACATAATTCACTTTTGAACACTGACACTGGATTTTTGTTACTTCCCACAAAAAACGTTATTCATAAAGCAAACTCAGAGCTGATCCTTCTTCACTGTTCAAATGTGGAAGATGGTTGCCCTGATTTGGGTGGCTGTGACACAGTTAAAGTCAAGGCCAAAGTAAGGACCATGTTTCCCGTTCCTAATGTTGTGTGTTCTGTATCAATTTATGCAACAGCCTTTGCCCTGAAAGTCATATGATTTCCCAGTGGCAAATAATCACTTAACATAAACTTGCTACATGAAGGAAAATTCAACTAAAAAAGAGATTCAAATTGTAAGGAGTTTGAGATAACATCAATACATTATTTTGGTTTGCTTTTTTTTTTTTTTTCTTTTTTTTTGGTCCCAGAGATCAAACTCAGGACCTTGCACTTGCCAGGCAGGTGCTTATGCCACTGAGCTATATCCCCAGCCACTCAGTACATTATTACTCCTAAATTATTTTAAGATTATGTATTATAAGATGAAAGATAATGGATATTTATGACTGAGAGATGCAGAAAAATAAAACACAGAAAAATATGCACTATCATAGGAAATCTATGTATCCTTTTCTATGTGTATAAATTTACCACGTCTAAAATGCTTCACTGACTATAATGCTGCTCTTACTTTAAGAGCTATTCCTTTACTACACAAATATTAACAGATACCATTCAGCTACTTTGGCTTTTTTTATTAAATATAGAAAATTAAATGCCTTCATTATTAGTCAGTTGAATAGTGGCCCTTAAAATGATGTGTCTAAATCTTAGCCCCATGACTTGTGCATGTTCCCTTATTAGGAAAAAGGGTCTTTGTAGATGTAGTAAAGTTCAGAACATTGAGAGGAGATTACTCTGAATTTAGTGTGGATACTAAATGCACTGATAGGTTAGTTTTATAAAAGGCTGGAGGGAGACGAGAGAAAGATACAAGAGAGAGAGCCCTGTGAAAACAAAGGCAGAGACAGAAGAAATGCTACCACAAACAAAGGGGCATCTAGAGCCACCAGACACTGGGCAAGGTAGCCAGGACCTTGCACCAGGCACCTGAGTGAAGCACACACGGAAGGAGTGTGCTCCAACTGATGCCTTGGTTTCTGACTTCTGGCTTCTAGAACTTTAGGGGGATAAATTATGTGTTTCAAGCCACCAAGTTTGTTAGCTCAGTCTAGGAGATAAATATAATTTTATATATATATAAAAATTAAAGGCACAAGAAAAGTTAAGAGGTCAACTTTAGTTGTGATCTATGAATTAACTGCTGATAAAATTTAGTTAGTGTTTAGTTATACATTTACAGAATCTTGGTATAATGCTTAGGATTTTGTAATTTAAGAAACTTAGTAAACATTGCTTCAAACAGTACAGAACCCAGTTACTAGTTATTGAAATTGAGGGTAAGCATGTTATGATCTATGGACCAAATCTGGTGTACTACCTACTTTGATAAATGCAGATTTATCAGAATATACCAGTGCCCATTTCTTTAGATATAGTCCATGCTTGTTCTGAATACTGCAAAGGCAGAGTTGAGAGATCTTGGAGTCTGCAGAGCCTAAACTTTTTACTCTGAGTCCTTTACAAAAAAGGATTACTACCGAGTGATTTAAACAAAACAATTTTTCTCATATAAGAACTTTGAAGTAAGCAGTTACTGGGGCTGTCTCAGCAGTTTGATGAAGATAAAGGTAGCATCACAGGCCCACATCTCTTTTCTCTTACAGTTTCTCAGGATTATATTTTCATGTTCACAAAGGGCTACTGCATCTCCCACTAGCAAGCATTGAATTTAGGTAAAAGGATGAAGGGATATTGCTGGCCACATCAGAAAATGTAAAGTCCTTTGGCAGCTTCTAAAAGACTTTAATTTATATCTCAGTCACCAGATATGTGTCTCCTTATCTGTAGAAAGTGTAAAAAAAGGATCATTCAACTTTTTCTGTCTTTGCAGTGTGCACAGAAAAGGAAGAAATATGTTACATGTGGGTGCTGATTTGCAGTGAATTAAATCCAACTTCATCCCTGAATCGAAAAAATTGCATTATAGTTCACTTCAAGTATTTGTATATGCACATATCTCATGTGTATTATAAATGGAGCACAGCTCTTTTACATTGTTCAGCCTAAATTTTTTCCTAAAAGGAAAATAGAACAAAAATTCTAATGGTAGGTCACTAGAGTTTGATCACCCCTCTACAATTTAAACTAGCCTGGGGAAGTGGTGTCAGCAAGCCCATAGATTTTCTGAGGGAACCTGCGGCAGTTGTGACTAAGACTTTCCCAGAAGTTAGAGAAAGTTGTGCAACAGGGCTGAGCAGTCATGGTTCTGGAGCCACAGCAAAGAAGCTACCAATCTTTGGGCCTTACAGGGACAGCAAGTGTTACTGATAGTAAGCAGAAGTTTAAGGAGTCCTCTAAGATCCCTCAATCCCTGCTCTACATGATTTATGTTAGGCTATGTCATAAGACACCATTTACTGTACTTTAAGAAAGAGGAATTCACCAAGGCATGCTCCATCTCATCATTGGACTCTTCCAAAAGTAGGATTTTCCTTCAGCCAGTCACTATGGAGGAAGTCAGAGACTCAAAGCCTGAGAAGGATTTGCTGTGCCCTGCTGGATTAGGGAGGGACACAACCAGCAGACAAGGACTGTGGAGACCTCTAGTTGCTGTAAGCCAGCAAGGAACAGGAAATCAGTCCTATAGCTGCAAGAAACTGATTTTTGCTAACAACGCAAGGGATTTGGGAGGTTTTTCTCTGGAGTCACCAGAGGAAAACTCACTCTACCTGACTCCTTGACTTCGCCTGGTGAAACCCTTAGAAAGGCTGAGCTGGCTTTCCACCTACACAACTGTGAGCCCGTAAGTGAATGACTTTTCACCCCAGAGTTAGTAGTAATGTGTTACGCAGTGGTAGAAAACTAAAACTGTAAAATTGTTAGTGTTTGAACTACATGACACATTCAGACCTTGGGCATAGTAATAG
The DNA here is from genome assembly GCF_000276665.1 of Chinchilla lanigera. NCBI lineage: Eukaryota > Metazoa > Chordata > Mammalia > Rodentia > Chinchillidae > Chinchilla > Chinchilla lanigera. Next base: position 53,206,192 of record NW_004955402.1, on the reverse strand, counting down.
AGAGATCAGGTGAGTTTACTGGTAAAAACAAGCTGCAATAAAACATGGGAAAGGTGACTTCTTGGTCCACCTTGGCAGAGTTGGCTAACCCAGCTCTGAGACCTGGAGAACATCATGTGGGAGGACAATCTTCATAAACCCCTCATGAAGGAGTGAAAAGGATTTGAGAATTTCCTGGAAACTGAAAATCTGGATAAATTTTAACATGTGATTATAAGATTAACTTGATTTAAAGAAATGGAAAAGTAAAACAGCAAAAAATAGCTGCATTTTAAGCACATATCTACAATTTATTTATCTGTCATACCACATGTGTGTGTATGCATGAACATTTTTTCATCTGTCATTATCTCTCTTTTCAAATAAAAACAAAAATTGAGACAGAGACAAAAGCAAATAGTTTGCTTTTCTTAATATTTTATAGCAAGAACTCGACTATTTCTTTGGGAGACCAAATTATATATGAAACTAATTCCAGGTCAATACTGGAGCAATCACCATCAAACAAGTAGTTTCATTTGAGTCTCTTAAGTCTATAATTCCCTAAGTTCAAGCCCTGCTTTCTTATCCATAGATTTTATTTGATGGTTGCTCTTGGCATATAAACTAGAATTGACCAAAGGGTATTTAAAAGTTATTGTTTTAATAGAAGTACTAGCTTAAAAAAGCTTTAAAAATTAAAATGCTGTATATATTTAAAATAAATGTGAAGTAATAATATTTATTAATTGAAAAGATATTAAATATATTTATAGTGATTTACAAAAGTTCAAGAATAAATTCTCATTGAAATGTCTTTAAATTTGTAGGTAAATGAACATACATTCATGACTTATACTACAATATATAAATTACAATTGATGGTAGATAAAAACATTTATTCTCAGGAACATCATACCACAAATTCTCTTCTGTTGCATCTGTCAGCTATTGCACAATTAGGCAGAATTTGTGATTCATTAAAAAGGAGGTTTTCAAAATTTAAAAAGCACTGTGGGTATTCTGAAGTGATAAAGGGATTGGATCTAAATCTTGAAATAAATGTAAAAATGCTTGGAAAAGGATGGAAATAATATCAAAGTACAATTGTAGCAGTCAATATTCTTTTACATTATCTGACTTACCATGTAAAATGATCTTTTTAAAACTACAAGCTATGCTCTTATGCAAATTGGTCTAAAAGTGTTTGTAAAGTTTGGATGAATTATTTTACTGATTCCAAGATACAATCTGAAGCAGAAATAGTTTTACAACAATAACTGCTTTATCTTTATATGGTATATTACATATAATAATTTCCTTACTTTGTGTACTATATTATATTTTACAGATAGGAAAATACACTCTAGATTACAGTATAATATGATATAGTACCATTATAAATGCTTACCTTAAAAGTGAATAATTCAAGCAAGTAAAATAGAAGCAGTATTTTTTCTGATATAAATCACATTCTTATATACTCCCAGTCAAGTTCAGGGTTATGGTGTGGCTGTTCCATAACCAATGTATATGTTAATAGATATTCATGTTCAATAAACTAGAGCCTCAGGAGTACAGAACTCCAGGTGAATGGATGGATGGATAGATGAATGAATAAATAAAAACACAAGGAAGTTTTTACCCAAATTAATGGCAATCACTCCAGAATACCAGTAGATATTTCAAAAGACACTCAGCCTTTTAACACCCTTCCCATCTCATCAAGCATGCATTCATCCAAGCATAAAGCCATCAAATCATGAAATCAGAAGAATATTCAAAGTAATATTGTATACATACACTGTCTGGATTTACCAAAGATTTTGCTTTTAGGCATATGCTATTCAGGTAGCATTTTTAGATCACCTTCATTCTTTGCCAGACTCTGAGATGTTTTAAATAAAGAATAATATTTTATTCCTATTTCAGAATATTTATTGTACATTTGATTTTTATTTACTCTTTCAAAAATTGTTCAAAAAGAAGGAGGAACTAAGGAGGGAAAAAGGGAGAAAAAAAGAAGGGAAAAGGAAAAGCAATAAAAGAAGAATAAAATGGAAACAAATCTTTATAAATAAGTAGGGGAAGAGGGATTGAATGGAGGGGAGGAGATTGGGAAAAAAAGAGGAATCAAGATACATCATACACAGGTACACATTCCCTGTGATGAATGCAATTATTTCTTATCTATAATGTACAGATAATCTGAATTTTAAAAAAAAATAAAGAAGGACAGGAATAAAACAGACTGAATGAAATGATGTTTTCAGTATGTGGCTATAAAGGATTTAGAAAATGATATTGGTTCCAATTCAAGCATCAATTTTTTGGCATACTGTAGCTTTCATCCCTGAAACTTCACACCATTCTACCTTTATTCATCATTCTGAGAGACTTTATTTATATTTTCCTTCTGACAGACAGCATTCATATTTATTTAATTAAGATTTCTATGAACTATTTTTTTTTATCTTCTTAGAAAGTTAAGGAAAATTTATTAGCTGATCCTATGTAAATTACTTTATTTCAGTTTGCATCCAGGATAAATTTGTTTTGAGTGTCTGTTATGACAATTATATACAGCTACATTTTCAACCCTAATGCATTTTTAATAACTTCCTTCAGTAGTTAGTGATTTGAATTTCAAATTTTTTAGTACCACGAAGTTAAAAAAAACTATATACCATTTTATAACAGTTTCATATAAAAATTGATTTATGCAGCAAGATCTCTATCACAGAAACATATCAAATGTCTAAATGAGACCATTAATACTAATAAGCATGTAATATTCTGTTCCAGACAGGGTATAATATATTGGTAAAATTGATAGAGGAATAAGTGTATCATTATCTCATTTTTCAGAAATTCCTCATATAAACATTTTATTTATTTGATGATTAATTTGTTGCTATTGATCATGATAGAAAATTTTAGGGCAAATCAAAATAACTGACAATAACAAGTATTAAAACACTAACAAAATACATTTGAGTATATGACAAGCCATTTCAAACTTTTCACAACTTCTCTGTTGATTAAAGGACGAAACTCAGGGCTGGGGATATGTCTCAGTGGCATAAGCACCTGCCTGACAAGCACAAGGTCCTGAGTTCAATTCCAGGTACAAAAAAAAAAAAGGATAAAAGTTTAACTCATGTGTGAAGTCTTTTTATGCTCCTTCAAATGGTTACTGTGTCCACTTCCAGGTCCTCTGCTCCCATTCTAGATCTCCTTCAGAGTTGGCCAATGAGAGGTTACCCAAATTCTTTCCAGATCAACACACAATATAACTTCACAGGACTACACTCACACCGTCTCTTCTTCACACAGTGCATTCGTCTTGATTACTATGCTTTGTCAAAACACCGTAATCTTTAAAAAAGCCACTTAACTGTCCCATCCTTTCTAAGGTCCAAGTTTCCAGAGGCAGGATTAACCATTCCCTCATACCTTCTTTCTTTTTAAAATTTTAAAGAGATTCTTATTACACAGGGGTTATCACATAATTGATCTCTGTTTTCTACACAATTGTTCTTCCTCTCCACAGAAGGGCTGTTGCTGAATTTCTCATCTGTGATGGCAAGTGCTAGAATCCTGACTGAAACAGAATAGCAGTAAAATCTCCAGGATTTAAGTTGAAAGAAGTACACTGGTATGTGGCTCTGGCTCCCAGTTTCAGGAATATTCAAATGTTTTTGTATTCAAAAATACCAAAGAAGTTATCTGTAGGCATGGACAATGACACTGGTAAATGATCATTCTATATATTGTAACTGAAACCTGCAGTGATTGGCATGTGATTTTCTTTCATCAGCCGGCATTCTCCTCTTTTCCATTTGCCTGAATTTTCCAAAGTTACTTGGGAGGACTCTGCACGGTGCTTTCTGTCACGGTTCATCAGCGAGGGCCAAGTACTCTTCTAGGCTAGAACACGACACTGCCCATCCAGTCAGCCATCCTGCACATGGTGCCCATGGCGGGCTCCTTCTCCTTAGGGATTTCTGTGGCCACAACTTCTGCCATTGTTAACAGAGAGGCCACCCCCACAGCATCCAGCAGAGCAGCTCCGAGGACCATTGTAGGTCCTTTCTCTGCCATACTCACAAAGTCTCAGAGCACAGCATCATAGCCAACTTTGGAGGAACTCTGCAGGATTTTCTCTACCATCACGGGTCCTTCTACATCAGAGTTTCAGCAGTGGTCATTGCGCGAGTTTTCAGTCTTCTTTTCATATTTTTATACCAAATTTTTTATCTTTGTTAGAAATCTCCGGGTTGTAAGTTGAAAGCAGTACACTCTTTCTGCTCATTCACCTTGACATCACTTGTCCCACCACCCTTCAGCACAGCCGCTCCATCTGAAAGCTTCACCAGCCATTCATCCAGTTTCTCCTCCTCATGTTCACTGGTTGTGATTTCTAATTGTGCAGCGATTTATTGAACATGTTTTACAATTTGTGCTTTGTCACCTTTGCCTGTATGGCATTATCTTTGGTCATGATGACCTCTCCAACTTTTCCCAAGTCATGGGGCTGAATACCTTCAAGATTTAGGGTCAATTCCTCTTCCCCAAAAACTGCACTGCGAATAGCAACAGCTATGTCTTTCAGCTGGTTCTTCCTCTTGTCACCAAACCCTGGCACTTAGATTGTGACAATCCAAAGACCAACCTTCAGCCTGTTCAAAACCAGGGAACTGAGAGCTTCTCCATCAAAGTCCTCAGCAATTGCTACCAAGGGCTTTTGGTGAGCATTGACAATTTCAAGAGCAGGTACAATGGACTGGATGCTAGAGATTCTCTTCTCACGCAGCAGAACACAGACATCCTGGAATTCACACTTCTGGCTTTTTGCTGTACTTGTAAAATGCGGAGAAATATATCCTCAGTCAAACTCCACGCTTTCAATAATTTCCAATTCCTCATTCAGGATTTTTCCATCCTTTACTGTGATGATGTTCTTCCTTTCTACCTTCTTGGCTTGAGATATGATGCTGTCAATTTCTTTGTCTCCATTTGCAGAAACTGTAGCCACCTGAGTAATTTCTTCGGGGGTTGTCACAGGTTTACACTGTGTATTAAGCTCAGCACTCATAGCATTAGCAGCTAAGTTACACTCTCCTGATTCCCGAGGGTTTTGCACCTTTGCTGACCTCGAAGCCTTCCTGGGCAGAGGAGCACCCCAGGACAGCGGCAGTGGTGCTGCCATCTACCTCCTCTTCGTTTGTGTTGTTGACAACACCTTGAACAAGTTTAGCCCCAAAGTTTTTGGGTTTGTCCTTAAAATCAGTTGACTTTGCAACTGTCACAGCATCTTTTAATACTTTGAGACTTCCCCAACTGTTCAATAATCCCTGCTCTTTTGGCCCCACTGTGGCAGGAGGTCTACACCTGGAAGTGAGAGGGCCTATTTCACGTCTTCAGCACCAGCCCCAGGGAGCCATAGCCCGTGCCAGGGACCCTGGGTTCGCCTGGGAGGGACCACGGGTGGCGGAGCTTCTGCGGGCAGCTGCTGGAGCACAGGGTGAGGAAGGCCGCGAGGGAGGGCTCCCTGCTACTTACAGTTTGCTGTTTACAAACATTTTACCTCGTCAGAACAAACATTTCAGAACATTAATGAAGATAATGCTTAGCATTTCTGGACTACTCCAAACACTCTGAAATTCTTCTTCTGTTAGGTCTTATTTATCCTCACGATAGCTGCAGTGGAAAAAGGCAGTTGCTGTCCCTACTGGCAAATACAAGAATATCTTATGCCCTCACCGGTAAGCTTCAGTGTCCAAGTTCACATTGAGACACAGCAGTTTCACAAGAATAAACACTGCATGAACAGTCCTATTAATAGCTTCGTAAAAATTTATATAATATTCATAATAATACTGTGTTCAGCATATGTGGGCTGGGATTAGTAGTAAATTCGTAATGTAGAGGACAGCTTTGCTCACAACTTCATTGAAGAGCAGTTGAAGTTACTGTTAGCAAGAGAAGCATCTGAGGTCACCCATCTCGCAGATGAAAGCAAGTCTTCAGGGTGAAGAGTCTTACTCCATTTTGAGCAATTCAGAGCTACTTAATGGTAATATAATTTTAATGAGTTGAAGAGTGGCTCACATTTGAGTGGTGGAGTGGCATTTTATCATAATAAGGGGATGATAAAAGAACGCAAGTAAAACTAAAACAACCACTGTTAATCTCTATCAATTGGTTTGAAACCCTGTATGATTTTTAATGTCCTTGCTTTGTGTTGTTTGTATTTTGCTATTGTTCTTTTTTTGGTACTATTTTCTTTAAAAAATAAAACAAAAAAAAAACAATTTAGCAAGAAAAAAAATTAATGGTGCTATTTGTGAAAAGTAAATGTAACAGCATTTAGACATAAAATCATATTGATTCTGAAAAAAAAAGTAGAAGTAAATTCTAAGCAAAAGTCAGTGTCACTGTGCTGCTTAACAATGTGGGAATAAGAAAAATAGTGAAAGTGACGCAAAAGGCTGAAATAATAGAACAAGCCAGCCAGTTAGGTGCACTGGGCAATGTTGTAAAGCTAAAATCAAAACAAGAAATCATGAATATGCCCTCTTCAAAGTGAACCTGAACATTGCTTACCACTGATAAAGTATGCGCTAATTATTCTTCCATGTCAGGACTCGTCCAGCTTCACTACCTCACAATCAGATTAAGAAAACAACCTGATAAAATTCCTGAAGGGAAATTTGAAGAAACTAAATTAGCCTTGCCAATTCTATAAAAGGAAAGCAGTAGTAATAATAACTTTAATCTTCAGAGAATTGCCACAAGAAAGGTAAATTTCAGCTGTCACATACACTGAATCTAGTTATTAACGTGCTTCTGGTAGCTTCAAGTTACAGTCAGTGAAAACTGGTTATTTATTAAAAGATTATTCCCTTACCTATCCCTATTCTCATAGTATTCCTGATGTTATCTGAAGATTGATTTTTTTTCACCTAACAAGGAGGGGTGCTGACATACAAAGCATGTATGGTTTTGATGTTCTAGTCATCATTTTCTAGTATTAATTTTAATCCATTATTTATACCTGGTCTCATACTTAATCCCAGCTATTTGTTAAAATGAATGAAATATCCTTGGTTCTCAAAACTAGTCTTACATGTCTGGTTCTCTGGATCATTACATGGATCCAGATATTATGGTTTTAAAACACACCAAGATATTTGTGTCTTGGCTCAAAAATTGAGAAAAATGCCTATATAGTGGTCTATTTTTCAACTTTCTTTCTCTTAAACCAAAGTCCTAAGAGACTGGAATGTTTTACACCTAATCCTTTCTTTTTCCTTATTCAATCTTTACATTATATTGGAAATAGATGATTGTTCATTATTTTAACTGTCTTATTCACTTTTTCATTGCTGTACAGAGTATTCAACACCCAATATTAAAGGAGGCAAGGTTTATTTGGCTCACAGTTTGCAGAGGTTTCATTCCATAGCTGACTGGCTCCAAGGCAGGGTGGCACAGCACAGGGGCATCACAGAAGAGAAACAGTTCCTGACATGCCAGGCAGGAGACACCAAGCAGCAACCCTGAGTCTCACTTTCCCTTTTATTCCACTCAGACTACAAGCTTATTGGTTGGTGCTACCTATACCCAGGATAGCCCTTCTATGCTTGAGGTATCACTTTTAATGTTTCTGTTTTGTTTTGTTTATGTTTGTGATGTTGGTATGCCACTATTGTTCTTTTTTTTTTTTTTTCTTTTAGCACTCTCTTTAAAATAAAAAAAAAGAATTTAAAATTACACTTTTCCTTGTGCCCACTGTTTTGGTTATGTTCCACATATCCTAATATTTGCATTTTCATTACCTTTCCTTCCAGAGCACTTGCCTTCAGCCTGTGTGATTTCTGTTTGACCCCTTTGATTATTGCCAGCTGTACATTCTTAATTCATGGTTTTCTAGGTAATTCATTGTTGTTGATCTCTCATTTAAACCAGTTAGGTCAGAGAAAGCACGCTGTATGGTTTCAATCTTTTTCAACTCTTTAAAACTTTTTAAAAGTCCAACATGTGGGGGCTGGGAATTTAGCTCAGCGACACAGTGCCTGCCTGGCAAGCACGAGGTTGTGAGTTCGATTCCTGGTACCAGAAAAAAAAAAACAAAAAACAAACAAACAAAAAGTCTAACATGTGTTCTACTTTGCTGAACACACCATATGCTGTCCAGCCTAATGTACACTTTGTACATTAGTCTAAACAACTTTGTGGTTGTTTAGTGTGCAGGTATAAAACTATTAGTTGATTCAAAATGGTTGATTAGTCAGTGTGACCTTATGTCATTACTGATAATTTCTTCCAGCTAATCTATCGAGTGGTGAGGAAAAAGTGGTCAAAATGTTCTATGTAGAGTGTGAAATGATTTCTTTCTACACTCATAAAACTCACTGCCTGTATTTCAAGGTTCTAGAATTAAACCCATTAATATTTATGATTTTTAGGTCTTTGTGATGAACTGATAGTGTTGGCATTATTAAACAATCTGTTCACTTCGAATAGTATTTGTTGCCCAGAATATATTTTATCTAACTTAATAAATCAGTCTAACTCTACATTCAGTGTTTTGATGGTTTATTATCTACCATTCATCTACATTCAAATTATCTTTATACTTAATATGAAAGGCTTGTAAACAGCATATTGTTAAGTCTTAATTACTCCCATTAATTTTCCCTTTTCAGTTTTAATGCTTATTCTGTTAACATTAATGTAATTATTGTTTCATTGAAATTAAGTCTACTAATTTATTATTTGTTTTTGTTTGTCAAGTTTTATTATTACTATTGTTTTTCTCATCTCCTACTTTGCTTTAAGATTTTTAATTTTATAAAGAATTCAGTTTTAATATACTTACTTTTGAGCTACATATCTTTTATTTAATCTTTTTTTTTTTTTTGGTCCAGGAATAGAACTCAGGACCTTGTGCTTGCCAGGCAGGTGCTGTGCTGCTGAGTTATATCCCTGGATTTGCTTTAATCTTAAAGTATTATTCTAGTGACTACAGTAAATATCTTACTTTTCATAGTTTATTTATACTTAATAATGAATGACATTATTAAACCTCACAATGTTACCATTTTACTCATCCACACTATGTCATATTTAATACCTGCAGTACACAGTCATATATCATACATCCCAAAACTAGTCCTTTATATTTATCTATGTATTTTTAATTCTCTTCAACTTTTTCTGAAGATTGAAGTTCCCATGCAGTATAATCTCTCAGAGCCTAGAGAACTTCCTTTAGCTGTTTTAGTTTAGATATGGAGGAAATCAATACTGTTAGATTTTTTAATCTGAAAATAATTTTATCTTCACTTATTTTTGACAGATTTTTTTTTTACTAGTTACAGAATTCCTGGTTGAAGGTAAACTTTTATTTTGTCACCTTAAAGACATTTTTTCGTTATCTCTTCTGGGTTGCAGGGTCTTTGATGAGAAGTTCACTGCCTTCCAGTCAGTAGCCCCAGAAGGTAGCATATCAGCTTCCTCTGGCTGCTTTCAAGATTTTCTTTCTGTTTGATTTTTATCCAGTTTTCATGATCTGCCTACAAGGCATGTCTTTTCTTAAGAATATTTTTCTTGGAGTTCACTGAATGTAATGAATCTGTAAATTCACTGTTCACAAAACTGGGGAATTTTTCAGGCACTTTTTTTCTCATATAAGTTTTTCTGATGCATTTATTTATTGACATTGAAGATAGTTACTACCCATGTGCCAGAAACTTACTAATTGTCCTTAAATTGCCAAAACTTTGTTTTTCTCTTTCTTTTAAGAAAATACTCTTCTCTCTCTTTGTCTGTTCTATGTGTTTAATTTATTTGCAAGTCTATGGTTTTCCTTGCTATTAATATTAGCTATTGAAATTTTAATATTGGATGTCTAATAATCCTGAAATTTCAATTATGTTTTCTTAAAACTGATTTTAGAAAGGAAATAGAGCATTCATTTTTTTAGAAAAGGAGAAAAGGGTCAGAGAGAGAGGAGGGAAATGGTGCAAAAAGAACAGTTAAAGTGCATCATGGGCATGTACAAATTCCCCATAATGAATTTGATCATTATATACTGCAAACATGTGCTAATAAAAATAATTCATTTTTCATTTTTCTTATTTTTTAAATTAAATACAATCATATTTTCATTTATCTCAAGTGTAGGCTCGATAGCCATTTTAAACTTCTTTTCTGATAATTCACAATGGAAATAATAGCCAGATTATTGTCTGTTGATCTTCTTTTCCTTTTAGATTGTGTTCAATTTTCATGGCTTTACATGAATTGAGGAATTTTGGTTTTATGTTGGGCTGTGTGACTGCCATGAAGAGATTCTGGATTCTGTTATGTTGCTCCCAGAGTGTTGACGTGTTCTTTTTCCTAAGCAATTTTTCCTCCCCTTCCCTCCCCTCTATTCCCCTCCCTTCCCTCCCCTCCTCTCTCCTCCCCTCCCTTTTCCCCTTCCCTCTTCTCCTCTCTCTGCCTGTTATGGTTTGTGTCTAGATGTTCCCACCAAGCCTCATGTGGTCATAGCTGAAGCTTTTTCAGTGGTGGCTGGATCTACAGTGTGTGATGCTGGGATTGACTCATGGCGCAATACTAGGTTCAAGGGCATGAGGATTAAGTGTGTGAGTGCCACTCACGCTAATTAGCCTGGATAAGATATAAGGGATGAAGGAAAGAACTGTAATCATCTTTTGTTGCTTTGCTACCTTCTGCCTACTATCTCCTTTGCCATGCCTCTCTGCTGTACCACCCAGCCTTGGAGTGAGCCAAATATAACTTATGAGTGCAGGGTCTTTGTCTCACAAAGGAGATAAAAGTAACTAAAACACTTTTCTCCTTCCTTCCTTCTTTCCTTCCTTCCTTTATTTCTCCTCCATCCTTTCCTTCCTTTTTCCTTCTCTCCTCTTCCCTCCCCTTGGCTCACCTAGCCTTGCCCCTCCCCTCTTCCTCCCTCCCTCTCTGCCTCTTTCTCTTTCTTTCTTTCTTTCTTTCTTTCTTTCTTTCTTTCTTTCTTTCTCTTTCTTTCTTTCTTTCTTCCTTCCTTCCTTCCTTCCTTCTTTTCTTTCTTTCTTTCTTTCTTTCTTTCTTTCTTTCTTTCTTTCTTTCTTTCTTTCTTTTTCTCTTTCTGGCTCTCCTTCTTCCCTCCCTCCATTCTTTCTCTTCTTCCTTCCTTCCTGATCTTCCTCTATATTCTTGAATCATCTAAGTGCTGATGTTTTTGCTGCCATTATGTGACATTTACATAGTCATTGTTTGATTTCTGCTATTAAGAAAGTAAGATCACTGATAAAGATAAACTAGGTGTTGTAGTCAAGGTTTACAGGGGAATGTATTTAATAGAGGACAATTTATAGGATTATTTTATAATATTCATCCAAGGAGTCAAATGCAAAAGAGTACAGGAGATCTGTCAATACACAAAAGACCCAAAGAATCGAGCTGAAGGTCTGGATCCCACAGCAATGTCCTGGACGAGTTTATCTGAAGACCTAGAGCCCATGGCAATGGCCTCCATGAGTTCAGCTGGAGCCTAGAGCCCACAACAATGTCTCATGAAGTCTGTATCAAGTATCTGCACTGGGAAGGCCCAAAGGTCAGTGGGGGCAGCTATAAAGTCTGCACCAGCAGGATGATGGATCTGTGCCAGTAGGCTGAGAGATCTGCACTGGAGCCAGGAAGTGATGCTCAAAGTAAGGAGCACAGCTCCCCCAAGAAGAACTGCAGCCATCCTCAGCAACAGCAAAGACCCTAGCTCTTATGATGATGAGAACAACCAAGTTTCTATAAGGAAAACCAATGTGATGAGTTCAAATCAGGAAAACTAGTGTGTTGACTGTCTCTAGGAAAATCAACAGGACACTACCTTCCCCTCTGGTTCTGCCTTTATGTTCTTGGCAACAGTCCTCAGGTGGGCCTTCCACACCCAGCACCACACTAATTCAGTTCAGCTGGTTTTACAAGTTGACCATTAGTTAATCCACCACACTAGGGTACCATCTTTCTTTTCCATCACAGTATTCTCACTGCACATATTGAGTACTTTATAATTATATACATAATGAACATTTATAAGTTTACTTTACACACCAGGCTGATAGTTCATGTTCTGACCACTCACAGAATAACTTAAGGAATGAAGTTTGCCATGGAAATGCACTGTTCTCAGTAGAAGCAAGCAATTTTCAATGAGCAGTCTCCAAGACAAATAGCAGCTAGCATTTTCTTTAGCTCTGGACACTGCCATGGAGGACCGGTGATTACTTTAGCATAAGAAGTGGGTAAAATAGGAAATGAATAAAAGAATATTAAAATGAGGAGAAAGAAGACCTTTCCAGACATATATAGGAGATAACGCTTTCTCTCTCTGGCTAACAAATTACCCCTATTAGTTTTGCAATTCAAATATCATTTTTGCTAAGGAGTTCTACTTGAATTCCAAATTAGTCAAATGATTTTTCTATAGCAAACTATATCTATATATCCCTCAACTCTACATGCCTTCTTGAATTGAAGATATATGCATGTGCATCATTTGCACTAGAATTCAAGTTTTCTCAGAACAATGACTGTGTGGCCTGCACTGTTGTATCCCTGATCAGGAGCAGAGAGCTACCTTAGAGCAGATATGTGCAAATTACTGATCCTCATGGATGTTTAGAATACTATCAGGGGTCCATGTTTCATTTAAAGATGAATGGTTCCAAGCAGAACACAGTGAGTCTACTTAAGAATTTTGCTGGTTTTATTTTCAGAAAAAGAAGCTCAGGTATCCTAGCTACAGCTATTAGCAAGCAAGAGTGTTCTTACCAAGAGTTCACGGAACACATATAGAATATACAGCTTTTCATAACTGTGCTCATGAAATAAATGTCACGGATTTACATTTTCCAACTTGGCAATTCTTCATTAAGTCAGGTTTACCTTTATTCCTAAAATCATTACCATAATCATTATAATACAAAAATATTGATAATTTAGAGGTCCAGGAATTTCTCATACACTTAGAGCAGGTAGCATTGTGTTGGCTATTTTATGATACCATATCTCAAGTAATAAATTATCTACTCATTGGGGAAATCAAATACCCATGAGCTAGTAAGTGACTGAACAGAAACTTGAATTTGCACTTTCTGGCAGTAAATCTAAATTAATAGACACAATACCTTATAGTGAGTTATAGAGACTCAAATTTTAAGCTATTTTGTTAGATTTAAATACAATGTACGAGACTGCTAGTTACTTGTGAAGTAAAATGTTAACATTATTATCAAATAATCTATTGCTATAGAAGTAGAAAGTAAAACTATATATTACACAAAATAAATTTCACAACTTCTTTTAGGAATTTGAATTCACAGTAGTGAATAACTCAAATGTTCCTAGAGTTTACTCAGGCATATACCAGTAGGTGATATTATTCTACAGTTCTGAGTTCTGATAATAAATTCTCTGTCTTACTATAAAACACATAATTATGTGTTGACATCATCACCAAGGACAACTTTAGGTGATACACTTATCATTATTTTGGGGTTATGTTTTATATTCCTGTAATTCTCAGAAATAATGAATTCCTATAATTTATGCCACATCTCTACCTATAAGTATATTTGCGTTCACTCAGGCATCTACCAGTAAATGCTATGTACATTAACAGTTTCATTAGCACTGCTAAAGCTCATCTCAAAAGTTTAATATCCCAAATATTTCCCAGAGTTTAAATCAAAGTAACAAATGCACAATTAACCTGAACAGAGGAAAAATGCCTTCTCAGCACCTTAGAAAGTGATCCGCTTGAGTTATGAGTCAGTCATCTCATTTTACAAAGTAGCAATAAAAATGAGCCTTTCATTTTGCAGAGGTACTACTGGCATTTACAGAAGATGATTAAAATAAAGAAGAAAAATACCGTTTGCATTTTATCAGAATGGGGGTATTTTATCCTGGCCATGAAGTTTTGCCCTTGCAGATTTCATCGATCAAAGAAATGTCTCCACCAGTTGTCAAGGGTGCAGTAATTCTCCAGGGGCTTCCAGGACTGTGACTTACCTTATGAAAGTTTCTGAAATAAGCTGCCTTTTCATCTGGAAATTTTTCTAACCGTCTTGGTCCCTTGCTGGAAGCCTTCTTGAAAACCAACCAGCATCGTCTGAAAATCTGAAAGTAAAGAAAGGAATTCTATTATCCGTCTTTTTACATAAAATTACTGCCTACAAGAACTTTATGTATTCAGGTTAACCCACTGCAAACAGTTTTATTAAAGCCACTTATTTTGCAGAGTAACTCTGCCTTTGAATAGTAAGTATATTACTAATTAACAACACAGTAAATTAAAAATATTTTATATAAAATGAATTTTTCATGAATAGATTGTGCTATGAGATTTTCAATTTGTTGGTTGCAGTAGGTGAATATAAGGAAACCACCTGTGTGCCAGTGCTACATATACTATTTATTCTCATATTCTTCATGCCAGACAATTCTCTGTTTTCCATGCCAGTGCAACGGCAGTTTAATAAGGTTAAATGAAGCCCTGACGCAACGCAGTTTTCTAGTGTTGAAGAAAAATCACATTGAAAAATTAACTTGTAGGATTTTAGTGTTTCAATGGATTTTTGTATATTAATTTGGAAAACAGTATGAAATGTGTTTTTGCAATGGGCACATCTGTCTCTTTCTATTCTTATTAAATATTTATGTGTAATGAAGTTCATGGTTCCTGGATTAAATAGATATTTTCTTCATTTTAATATCAAATTAGAAATAATGTCAAAAGTTGAACATGCATCTGTCTTTTCAATTTTGTTAAAAATGACTTCTAATCACAAAATAGAAACCACTATTTCTGCGCCTTACCCTTATAGTCTGCGAAATTAATGAACAGCATACTTTTGGATTGTCTTCCACCTGATTCCTACCATGTCACAAGTCCTCCACAGGTAAGTTTAAGGGCAAGGTACTAAAATGAACCTTTCACTGCAGAAATTAAATAGGTCTGGGAATACAAAGTGACCACAAATTTAAATTTCAGATTTAGCAAAATTTTGTTGTTGCTGTTTAGTTTTTTCATAGCATAGAAATGAGGAAATTCATCAAAAGAAATTTGAGGAAATTAGGTCACTATGTTTATCTTTTATGCTTCTATTTAAATTGTAAAGGTGTAGTAGTGTTTTCTGTTCAGTGGAGGACAGCTAATGTGATCCTTTTGAATTATCCCTGTATGCATTGTTTCTTGATGGCGGAAAAATGTGTTTCCCAGGTTACAGGGTACTCTTAGAGGAAGCACACAGACTTCTCATTAGAAGAGCAGAGTAAGGAGAACGACGATGCAAACACACACACTACTCTCACTGTGTCTCTTAGATCTTCTCCAGCAGCCTTGGAAAGCCCGTCAAGAACAACCTTAAATTCCCTGCATAACTGCTCGTAACTGTCCTTTCTGCCTGGGATTAGATACATTTTTCCTTTCAAATGACTCCACACCATTCACCTAAAATCAGGAGCTGTTTATTCCTTTAGAGCTCCTACAATTCTTTCGTATGCTCATGTTTAGTAGTGCACTGTGTTTGCTTCTTAATTCTTTCCTGATGTCTGCCTCCAAAATGAGACAAAATTTTAAAATGTTGAAAATGCAATATAAATATATGGTTTGGTCTATTTTAACCCGTTTCTACATGGATTTTCTAGGGTTGTAGAATTCTGATTTTTAAATTACAAAATAAGTTATATTTGAAGTGGAAACTGACTTAGAGTGAGCTAAACACGAGCCAGAAAGCATAAGTGCCCTGACTTAGGCAATCAATATTGCTGTAGGATAGACCTGAGAAATAATGAGGAAGGAGAGATTTAGCATTTTTGTATGTTTGTCATCTCTTTGTTTTTACATCACAGAAGCAAGCAGACACAGGTAAGACTGTTTTCTAAAGACCTGTAATAAACTGTTTATCCAGTGAAGCTCTTAGGTTATTTATTTATTTTTTGGAAGAGTTAGTTCGATTAAAATTTACATTTTTATAATACTAGCAGCTTACCTAATCATCATACATTTTTCATACTAAGGTATTAACAGTGCTAAAATCTGAAAAAAAAAAAAAAAAACCTGACAAAAACACTAAGCAAACTCTAAATTATATACAGATTTTTTTCAAGATTTTTTTCTGTCTTCTATGTCAGGATCCAATCTAGGATTAGAAGTAGCATTTATGTGCCCTAACTCCTTAGTCCCTTCTGATCTGTGAGAGATTTTCAGTATCGGGTTTTTCATCACCTAGAACATCTTGCAGTGTGAGAGACAAGTATTTTGCAAAATATTCTTCAATTTCTATTTCAATTAAGCTGTTTTTGATAATTCAAAAGTCAAAGGGCAGGGGATATAGCTAAGAGCCACAGCGCCTGCCTGGCAAGTGCAAGGTTGTGAGTTTGATTCCTGGTAATAAAAAAAAATATCTAAAACAAAAAAGAAAGTCTAATAAAAATCACAGTAGAACAAATAAGACACAGTATATAAATTCAACATGTTTATGAACTATTTATATATTGATCTGATCTATAGTTGAATTTTTAAACAAAGTAAACAAGTACTTATTTAATAAGTAAAGATTTATTTCCTCTTTGATACAGTTTTTAAAACTTTTTTGCTTTTAAATAAGAAGTAAATTATGAAAAAGGGCCTCAGTGTGCAGAATTTTCAAGTGTCATTCTGTATAAATGTGAAATCAAATTAAGTATGAGTCAGGACACTATATGCCACCTCCACACCAGGAATATAAAATGAGTGGAAGCAAGCGGAGATCACCCTTTCTCCTTTCTGTCACGCCAGGTTTTATGAGTGTACTATGATCTGGTTTAGACCCTAGAACTAACATCTTAGGTAAGTATGTTGGAAAAATTCCAGAGCATAAAGACTGATTTCCTGAGACCAGGAAATCACCCTGAGGGCAGAAAAAAAAAATAAAATAGGTTTCATTTTGATTATAAATGAAAGAGAACCTTACGAATGAAATTAGGTTCCTTAAATGGGACATAAATTAATGACCCTCATTAGCAGTACAGGAAGAAATCGACTGTTCTTTCCAGACAGTTCTTGCCTTCTCGGGGTCATCTGAAGCTGCAGAGGCCATTTGGCTACAAATGTTACAAAGACAAATTAGGGCTGGCGAGAAGATTCCCTTTCCCATGTCTTTTGGTTGGCAGATGACATTGCTGCCTGCTCTTTCGTGGTTTCTGGGTGCTATTCCACTCTAGCCTGGGAGGACTAACTGATTTCATCTTCTCACTCACAGCCCTCTTCTGAAGATGCTGGTTGTCTCACAAACTGGCTTCTGGGTGCCCCTCAAATTCTCCTTTTACAAAATTCCATGTTGCTGTCAGGCCTTCACAAATCCCCAGAATCCCCAACTGGTCCACACCCTCATTTTCCACCGCATTAAGCCACTAGCCAGCTTGCCATAATTAAATACCTTCTTAATCCCCTTCTTTCTGATGAAAACCCTTTTACCACATGGCAATCTCTTGCTTTAAGTGCTTTCTCCTTTTCAAGGTGATTTTACACAAAGGACATTCTTTTTACATTTAAGATTACTGTGAAGTAAATGGCAGGTTTCTTGGCTTTAGTCCATAGCTGTAATTATGTTATTTAGCTAGGAGTCATTCACAAGCTTTAACTTACCCAGAAGTTGGATTTAATGGGCCTGTTCCATCACAAGCTATTGACCTAATGAACCTTACACTTCAAATAGGATTTTGGTTAGAAACTTGGAAGAACTTTTGAGCATGAGAACTGTCAAACCTGAGTCCATTGCACTAAAGAATGTCTTGAGATTTTGAAACAGAAGAAATCAGTACAATAAAGTGGATTATATTTGCATTCTCTTCTGCAAGCAACATACTATGTAGATGATATCTTCGGTTATAGAATTCAGTTATTCATAACTGTGTATCAGGTAAACATATAATACAATAAATAAACAAACAAAGCACTATTCCACTCAAGGATAGTTATTACAGGGATATACTGAGTAATTTCAATGCTTTAGTCCTCAGTCTTTGTCCTCTGACAAAATGTGTACGGTACTATTAAAAGATATTTCTTCTTTGCAAAAAGTAACCACTACACACTGCTAAATTTAATGCATTGGTGTGTGTAGCTCTAGCTCTTTTCAATATATTGATGAGGTTTAGTATTTTTGCAATAGTGCCTTATGCTTATTTGCTATTATACAGTGGCATCTCATTTCACAAACTTAATTTGGAAAGGATGGCCACATCTGTGTTTGAATGGGAAAGATGGCCTCGGTTGTGTTTGCAAACGAAATTGTTTGCAAAAAAATGCGTTGGTGAACCAAGGTACCACTGCATAAGCTATAACAGTTAGCCCTGGAACTAAACAATTGTTAGATGCATCATGGATAGAGGTGGCGTGGGGGTGGTTGGTGAATGATTCAAATCGGTACAAGCTAGATCCCTGGAATGCAGGTTACAGTAGAATTCCCACTCCTTTGAGAATCAAAAGTCACTGATGACCTGACAGGGAGTGGAGCTCAGGCAGTAGGGGCTGCGGGCGTGATGCAAAGAGGCTGTAAATACAGAGGACACTACACTGGCTTCTCCTCACCTCATGCTGTGAGAGCCACTTAAAACCCTACCCCGTATTGTAATGCCAGAATCCCTCCCATTCATTCATTCATGCATGCATTTGTGCACTCAGAAAGTATTTGGAAGTTCTATAGATATAGTAGCTAAAAACAATTATAATAATAAACAAACAAGGTTCTATCCTATGGAAACAAAATTCCTACCTCGTGGAACATTCATTTCAGAGGAAAGACAAGTGAGAGCAGACAAATAAATGCACTGTGAGCAGCCTTTTGAGGGCCCTAGTGCTGTGGGGGAGGTGCAGCACCGTGAGGGAGCGTAAGTGCCACTTGAGGTAGGGCAGACTAGCATACACTGGGACACTAATCACAGTGCTAGAGGAAGTCAGAGTACGGGTGATGCAGACATCTAGGGAGAGAGGGATTTACCTGAGAGAACTGCAAGTGTGAATCTGCTCTGTGGTATCAGAGAGGATAAAGTGCAGAAACATTGATTCTAGGTCCTTAAAATGGGGGCAGGAGGCCATTGTTAAACCAGGTCTCAGGCACATCCACAGCTGACTTTGTGTGTGTGTGTGTGTGTGTGTGTGTGTGTGTGTGTGTGTGTGCATGCGCTGCATACACTGGGAGAGATGGAACCCCATGCCTTCACACTGACCTATATTCCCAGCACTTTTTAAATTTCTATTTTGAGTCACTGTCTTGCTAAATTGCTAAATTACCCAGGTTGGAATCAAATCTGTGATCCTCCTGTCTCAGCATCCCAGAGGGCTGAGAATGCAGGCAGGTACAGTCACACCAGGATGACAGCTGACTTTTTGAAGTAAACTGCTTGTACACACCACCATGCAGAGGCAAGCTTTGGGAACTTGGAGGTACTGTGACTTCTGGAATGAAATTCATCATCTTCCTAATGGTTTGTGAAACCTTTCCTTTGTTTCCTGAGACTGTGCTTGATTCCTTTCTTAGAAAAAGCTTTAACCTTTACCGAGCTGATCACACTCTTGACAAGTGAGAGTTGTAATTAACAATCCACCTTGCAGTTTAAACTACAAAAAAGCGCTCTATCTTAGAACTTCACAGTATGCTTTCAAGACTGCTTGAATTTTGTGTCTTCTAACATGTATTTCCAATAAGCCCTAAATAAATATCACTCGCCTCTATTCTGACTGGTTTGTTTTAATCTCAGGCCATGGGGGGAACTTGTATTAAATGCTCAAGTGCTGTAAGGGGCTAAGGGAGTGCGTAGAGAACATGAGAACAACCACGGAAGTTCACAAACTGGAGGAGAAGCAGCCCAAGTAAGAGCCTGACTTCTGTCCCTGATGACAGCCACTAGGAGCTTGAAGCCACCATGGAACACGGCAGAGCCGAAGCTGTAAGCAAAAAACAGTTGCTGGGCTGGGGATTTAGCTCAGCGGCACAGCACCTGCCTGGCAAGTGCAAGGTCGTGAGTTTGATTTCCAGTACCGGAAAAAAACCAAAAAAATAAAAAAAACAAAAAACAGCTGCTGTAACTATTTATGGAAGTGTATAGTAAACATTTAATAGAAATAGAGACACTTTGGAATGATCAGAGGATAATCCAATAGAGTGCATAAACTGTTCTGAATTTGTGAGAATCCACATATATGTAGCCACAGAAATATAAATCAAAATTGACAAAAATAGAAATATAACATCTTAAAAATATAGACATCTTAAAAAAGAAATATAACATCTTTAAAATTTTATTGGTACACTTATGATATACATAAAGATCACATTCTTCATAAGGAATTTGTACCTGTGCATAGTATATCTGGATTCTTTTTTTCAATTCCCCTCCCCTCCCTTCAACCCTGCTTCCCCTCCTCACTTACAAAAGCTGTTTCCATTTTTTCCCCTCTATTCTGTCTTTTTATTTCATTTTCCCTCCCTTCCCTTCACCGCCCCCCCCCTTGTTTTCCTGCCCATGTGGACATTTTCTTCCTACTTTCAAATATCTGTCATCCACTTTGATACTTATCTATGCCTTTGGTTTCTTACACAAGAGAAACAATGAGATATGTAAACATTTTCATCTGAAATATATCAGTTAAAAATATGGTCTCCAGGTGCATCCATTTACTTAAAACTGTTTCAAGTTTGTCCCTCTTCACAGCAGAGTAGTAGCCCATTGCACACAAAAACCACATTTTCTCTTTCCATTCATCTGTTGATAGGTATATAGGCTATTTCAAATATCTAGCTAATGTAAATTGTGCAGCTATAAACATGGACGTGCATATCACTGTGGTGTGATGCTTTTAACTCTTTTGGGAAGTTACCAGATTGGATCAAATGGAACCTCTAGCTTTATTTTTTTGAGGAGCCTCTATAATGATTTCCATAGTGGTTGTACAAATGTACACTCCAATCATCAGTGGAGAAGGTTTGGTTTTGCTCCACAGCCTAACCAGTATTTGTTATTGGTTGATTCTTGATGATGGCCATTCTTTCTGTAGTGAAATGGAATCTCAGTGTTGTTTTAATTCACATTTCTCAAATGATCAGTGATGTTGAACTTTTCTCATATATTTACTTGCTGTTTATACTTTCCAGCTAAGCTGTGTCTGTTCATTTCATATGCCCATTTTTAGATAGGGCCTTTAAACTGAGGGGGGGATGTAATTTTTTTAAGTTCTTTATATATTCTAGGTATGAGTCCTTTGAGGAATAGCTGGTAAAATTGTGTCCCTCTCTGTGGGTTGTCTCTTCCCTCTGTTAGCACGTGGAAAGTCAGTTTTTTCCAGCACAATTTCTTTCTTCCAGTGAAGGTTTGGCCCTTTTGTCAAAGATAAGAGCTTAGTGTGCTTGGAGTTGTTTCTGCATTTGCTATTCTATTCCATTAATTCTCAGGTCTTTTTTTGCCAGTACCATGATGTTTTTATTATAGTAGCTTTGGAATATTACTTCAAATTGGGGATTATGATGTCCCTGCTTTGTCTTTGTTGCCTAGAATTGCTTTTGCTATTCGAGGTCTTTTCTGGTTCCATATGAATTTTAGGATTGTTTTATCTCTGTAAGGTATGCCATTGGTATTTCTGACTGGGATTGCATTGCATCTGTGTAAGTTTGGGAAATATGGCCATTTTCATGATACTGGTTCTGCCTATCCATAAACAGGAGGTATTTTTGCATTTTCTCTTATCTTCTTTGATCTCCTTTTTCGGCACAACATAGTTCTCAGATTATAGGTCTTTCATTCCTTTGTTAGACTGACTCTAAAGTATTTCATTTTACTTGATGTTGTTGTAAAAGATGTTATTCTTTCTAATTTCTCTCTCATTGTGTTTGTTATTCATGTACAGGAAATCTACTGATTTTTCAGTGATGACTTTTTATCCGGTTATGCTGTTGAATTTGGTTGTTATTTCTAGGAGTTTTTTTAGAGGAGTTTTTGAAATCTTCTATGTAGAGTATCATGTCACCAACAGTTAATAATATTTTAACTTCTTCCTATCCATATTACCTTTATTTCTTCTGTTTAACTGCTCTGGCTAATATTTCCAGAATTAATTTGAATAGGAGTGGTGATAGTGGACATCTTTGTCTTGTTCCTGACATTAGAATAAAAGCTTCTAGTTTCTGATCACTTAGTGTCATGTTGGCTACTGATTTGTCATAGATGGATTGTATTAGATTAAGATAAAGACCTTCTGTTCTAATTTTGCATAGATTTTTCTTTTTTGTCATGAGTGAGTGTTTAACTTTGTTAAATGTTTTCCTGCAACTACTGAGGTTATCATGTGATTTTTGTGTTTGTACTATTAATGTAGTTTCAGAGTTATAAATCAAATATAGTAATAACATAAATAAAAATATAATAACATTTTAAAAATTTCAATATCTGCAAGAACAAATGTATAAATCAGGAAAGATTTTATTTCAGCAGCAAGATTAAATTAACTGGGACCTTTATAACAAGGCACTCAATCAATGATTGAATGCTATAAATTACTGTCAAGCTCACAAGCACTATGAAAGAAACTGACCATATATTAGGTTACAAACTAGTGAATTTATTGAGTTGGGTAAGATAGAATATTGAAATGGTAGGCCTTCTTTGTGGGATGTTATTAATGACTAAAAGGATATAATAATTAAGATACTGTAGAAATGGACACAAGGAGACCAATAAATAGAGTAAGCTCAATTCACATATATTTGATTTATAGCAAAACTAATATTTCTTTTTTAATTTTAAAGGTAAAAGAACCAAAACATATTAACAAACACATATACCTTTACAAAATAACACAAAAATAATATAAGCAATACAGAATTTCATACAAGGTGATAGGAAATTAACAATATGTTGTATTACATATTGATATCTTCAGATTCGTTACTCAGATAAACAAATATAGACATGTTAGATTGAGCAAACACTTAAACATTAACTGTTCCTTTCAATAAAGCAATAAAATTCAGTAGTACTGCTATGTTAGCTATCCTGTGTATACATAAGTACATATTTCCCCCATCTTTCTTTTCTCCTTTCCCTCATCCCAGTTGTTCTTTCCTTTTGAGCAGTTTCCTTTCTTTTCACAATGTCTATTGTACCTTCTAGATTTTATTCACTCTTTCAGGTTCTTACCCTAGTGACACAATATGGTGTTTATGCATCTGGGTCTGATTTATTTTATTTATGAGTATGGTTTCTAGTTGTGTCCATTAACCTATAAAAGCATCAAATTTATCTTTCTTATAGCTGAGTAATATTCCATTATATAAAAATACCACAACTTGTTTATCCATTCCTCAGTTGACGGGCATTTGGGTTGCTTCCATGATTTAGCTATTACAAATTGTGTTGCTATAAACATGAATGCACATATATCAGTGTGATCAAAAGAGGTGTTTCAAAAAAAAAAAAAAGAGGTGTTTCAAGATAATCTGTAAAGATATTCCAACAAAAGGGATGTAGGATCATTGGGTAAATATGACAAAAATTGAAAATTGACTTTTCACATAATACCCTCAAATCAAATTCAGGTGGATGCATTCTCTCTCTCTCTCTCTGAACTACTGCAGTGTTAGATGGATAACATTTCTGCTTTTTAATGTCTGTCATTCTCTTTAACATGATGTCAAATGTTCATAGCCTTAGGAATGAGATACATTCTTGATATGAATGTGAAAGGACTGACAATTAAAGCTTTTATAAAGAATGGTACATTAATTGGCTTGTCTGTGATTTCAAAGTGGGAAAAATAGGACATAAAAGCATAATTAGTAGAGAAAACAAGAAATTGAGACATGGAAGGATTTATTATTTTATTCAGGAAAGAATAGTAGGAGAATTAGACATCAGGTTACTGATTAGAAGTTTTTTCTATAGCTGTATAAATGATGCACATCCAGACAGAAAGAAATGTAAAAAATTCAAAAGGGAAAAAGGCCATCTAGGCTTTAAAATGCAAAATACTTGTACAGGCACTTAGATATAGGGGTTGTTCAAATGACTGATAAACTGATGAATGTGCTCAAGCTCACTGGCACTCAGGATATCTAAAGTAAGACACACAACTGTATTCTCATAAAAATGAAAGAAAAAATACTGAAAGGAAAAATAAAAATACAGCACAAAGTGCCGGTGAGGACATGGAGAAGGGGCTTCACATTCTTCCTAAGGGAGCCAGGAACAACATGAACATCTTGGATGTTCATGGATGAACATCTATCTTGAATCTTCAGTCCTACTCAAAATTGTCACAGAATCCAACAACTCCATTCTTGCTTAAGTACCCAACGGAAAGCCACGTTCCTTTTACAATAAGGTTCATGGAAAGATCATCTGTAATCATCTGAAAAGCATACATTGTGGTTTATCCTTATAAATGAACACTAGGGTGCCCTTAAAACATGTGAAACACTAGGCTACTATACAAACCTCAAAATCATCATGTTGAATAAAGAATCCAGTGTAAAACTAGTGCATAATTCTGTAATCCTTTATATAAATTCCCTTAATTGTGTGGTTGAATGATATGTACTGAGGTGGTGGGTAAAGCAATATCAAGAAAATTCTCCAATCATAATCAGGATAGTGACTGATTTAGTTTGAGGTAGTAGTATGAATAAGAAGAAAGTACTGGAAGATTCTTTTTGGCTGCAAGCAATGTTCTATTTACCTGGTAAGATATACGCCTATATTTTCTTTAAAAGGTCCATTTAGTTTGTGCCATTTTCACTGACTGTTTTAATTTGTGATTATTTTTCAAGTTAAAAAAATCACATGTTCAAGTTTTCACAAATGATAGTAGATCCATTTTACCTTTTTCCTTATTCTTGGTCCCTAGTCCTATAAATAATGTAACAGATATGGACTGAAGGACTGATTCCTTAATGTTTTTCAGGAAAGCAGATGGAAGTCTCTGAAAAGTGTGGTAGGAAAGGTATTAGAATAAATCATTAATTAGACTGAATACTATCAAGAAGGAAGCAGACACCACATAGACTTGGCGAAGATGCAGAGATTATGGAAGTATTTATATCCAATGCATCCAACTTGCTAAAAACATTCTGACAGCTTTAGTTTGTCTATTAAAATAAGTTGACAATGACTGGGTTTGAAGTGGAGGCTGGAGTCACAGGAAAGGGGTAGTTCTTGTGGCTGTGCAAGGAGACAACGTGGAATTACAGCTGGGAAGGTGTTGCTTTGATGCTTCCTGTCACTGTGACCACGGAATTCTGGCAAAGGCACAAAGGGGAAGTACCATGAACCCACTTAACTCAAGTGCTGTAAATGAGCAAAGCTCTCCATGTCAAGCAGTGCTACCAAGATTGGATATGTGCTACCAAACTGGATGCATCCAATGCATCTCTCTGGTCAAAGCCTGTGCTCTGCACATCTCTTGTGGCCCGTCTTACTTGCATATCATAGTGCCTCCAATCTAAACTGCAATATAGACAGACATATATTTAAATATGCAATTAAATAATGAATCTACACAGAGGAGACTATGATTTCTGCTTCATTATTGGTGTGGAAAATAATTAAATTACTTTCAATAATTGTAGCTTAAAATACACTTTTTCTACGCTCAACTGTTAAGGAATTCATTACATTTTACTTTGTGTTCCAGGTAATTTTTTATTATTTTTGATGGTGAATTACCAAGTGACTTGAGAGCAGGAATAGTATTTTTTCCCTCTTGCAGCAATATAATCTTTAAAAATACACTTTGGGTGACTACAGGATTATATTGATGTTTTCAAATCACAACTTAAATATTTTATTTTCTTTTAAAAATGACTTAAATCTTAAAAAAAATCAAAGAGTGAATTGGAGAAACCTTAAAAATCATCTGAAGTACCACCACTAACCAGAGAAAAATATTGCCTACAATTAAAAACATTGTTAATACATATCAGTTACACAGAATACGATTATTTTTACCTACTAATTTTCACCTTCCTCATCCCCTCAATCCCTTTCCTCATCTGTAATAATCTTTCTTCTGCTTTCAAATTGAAATAATCTCATGCATCTTATCAGGTCAAAATGGAATAAAATTACAAGAAGCAAATAAGAAGAGAATCCACAAAAACTACAGAAACATGGAGATTGGACATACACTTTTAAAAGACCAGTGAGTAATTGATAAATCCAGTGTGAAATTTAAAAAAATATTCTAGAATCAAGCAATAATGAGCAAACAATCAAGCAAACAAAACATTACTAGAATCTGGGACATGGCAAAGGCAATCCAGAGAGGGAAGTTTAGAACCACGAGTGCCTACATAAAAGAATATAACAAATCTCAAATAAATGACCTAATGATGCATCTCAAAGGCCTAGAAAAACAAGAACTAAGGAAATACCAAACCAATAGTGGGAAAGCAATAATAAAGATCAGAGCAGAAATTAATGAATGGAGACTAAAGGAACACTAGAAAGGATCAATGAAACAAAGGTGGTTCTCTAGAAAGATAAAATTGATAAACACTTAGCCAAACAGACACAAATGAATACATTTAGAGGTTAAAAGGGTGAATATTCAGGTTAAAAGGATGATTCAGTATATATAAATTAATAAGCATAATATACCACATTGTAGTGCCAAGGACTAAAGTTACATGATGATCCCAATAGGTGCAGAAAAATCCTATGACAAAATTCAAAATTTGTTCATGATAAAAACCTGTTGAAAATAGGTATTCACAAATCTTACCTCAAAAAGATGTATTTCACCATTGCCTATATTTTGATGGACACTTAAAACAAGGCCCCCCTCTCTCTCCCTCTCTTTCTCTCCCTTTCTTTCTCATGCATAAATACATATTTTATTTGCATATAACTTTTTAAAAACATGTCACACTTATAATTTATTCCTTCAACAGCATTACTTGAGTCTCTGCTACTTGCTGAATATATTTCTAGCTGGTAACAATAATTTCTGCCATCTTTATTTGTCAGTAAATATATAAAAACAATATTCAAATAATGTACAAATAAACATCAAAGTAATTAAGAACAATGAGCAAGAAGAAATTGAAAGTGAAGGTAGAGTGGAAATTGTAAAGGAATTAATCAGCTTTTTATGTAGTTGATGTTTTCGATTTAATGCTTTATCAATACAGGTACATGAGCAATGTAATTTTAAGAGTAAAATAGAAATAAATTATATATATTTCCAAATACATTCCTATGAGAAAGAATTTATGAGCATAAATTTTCATAATGTTATTGTTATAAAAGATAAAGCAAAGAGAGACAATATTTAATATATCATTCACTTGATTTAATACTTAATGCAATAAACTTCTTATCTTTTATATATACTTATGACATGTGTTTATATATTTCTTATTTCTAAACTTGTGTATGTGCTGTAGAAGCAAGCACTATATTTCCAGACTTGTAAGCCAAGTTCTTAGGATATTAACACCTATTTTTTTAAATGATTCTGTTCCTTCATAAGTAAAAGCCACAAGTATATTTCTTTAAAGAGACAATAAGTTTCTCAAGTATAGAAACCACATCCTTTTAATCTTTGTAGTTTAAGTTCTTGCTTAGTTTCAGGAAAGCAACTTTAATCCTCTCTTAATACATTTAGCAATTATCCAGCAAATAATTTCCTATAAAATCAGTACAATATAGTTGAAATCAAATTACCCTCTCTAACATGAGACTTGTCTGAATAGGTAAGTATTGGAACAGGTGGTCAATTGTATAATTTTATTTCATTTTGTATTTTGCTTCATGCAGGCTTTAATATATTTTAGAGTTCTTAAGAATACCAGGCATGAGCTCCACAATTCCTAAGAGTTACCTGAATTTTATTCACAATGTTTTGTTTATGTAACTACTTCATTTTCGCAGGGAAGTGAACTTAGATTTCAACTTCTCAAATGAATCATTTGGTATAATATTTAACATACTAAAATTCATACCTTTATATTTATATCATTTATCTGCACTTCTTTATAATTAAAAATTCTTTGAAAATTTAACTTCATCATTTTTTCCAGAAAGATTTTCATTTCTATTGCTTTGACCAATTTAGTAAAATGTTTAAAGATTAAATATTGACTGTAATTAAGTTAAGATTGAAAAAAAATCTATTGAAAGGAAATGTCAAAGTATAGCAAAAGGAAAAACAAAGTGATGTAATCCATTTTAAGATATGTGAAGTTAAATAACTTAGTTTTTCATAATTTGATAATCTTCACAATTTTCTATACATGCGCTCTGAACTTGTGTCTTAGAATAGACTAATGCACCAGATGGTACTAACATTTACCTGAAGTAAGGAGGCAAAGAATTTATGTTTTAAGTGATTGTGTAAAGTAGTGGATTAAACAAAGTTAAACTGTCGGCATTTTACTCAGGGAATCCCAAAGTATTTAAAATGTGCCCTGAGTATATAAAGAGAAAGAAAATGTGTCTATTACTGTTCTAATTAACTAACTAAGGTCACTTTTGTTTTATGTTCATCTTTGCTTTTCCCATTGATGCCCTTCTCTCCTTGAGGCTTGTTTAGGGTTGGATTAAGCAGTGCTAACTTCCAAGACCATTTTCTATATAATGTTAGTATTGTCTCAAAATGTTTGGAGGATTATTGTTTCTTTATACACTAAGAATTGTAATCTTGCTTTTAGGATTAGAATATTAGAGTTTTAAGAGTGACTAAAAATTAAAATTTTATCTGTCATTAAGGAAATGATAGATAATTTGAACTTCTGGGGGGATCTAAAGCAATTTACAAAATTCTGCTTTGCTTTTGCAGGGCTGGGAGTTGAGAGGGTGTTGAACTCAGGGCCTTGAGCTTGCTAGCAAGCACCCGACCACGGAGCTACACCTCCAGCCCATTTCCAGAATTCTGAAGCAGTTATTACCCAATAATTCAAAAACACAGAATGTCTACAAATTATAAGCACAATAAAATCAGTATTTATGAAGGATTGCAGAATATAGTAAGAAGATTGGGGCCAGACGAAAAGTGCCTGCCTGGCAAGCGCAAGGTCGTGAGTTCGGTTCCCGGTACCGGAGAAAAACCAAAAAAAAAGAAAATTGGAGCTAGATATTACAATTCTTGTGTTCTTGTTTACCACTCTATCTTTACCACAGTCTAGACCACAGGATTAATTTCCTAGATTAGATGGGAAAATTTTTAAAAATTCTCTATAGTTTCTTAGGAAAATATAATAAATTTATTCAAATAAAAAAGTATTTGCTTTCATTATTTTATACAGACTAGAATGTTTTAAGGATTGATCCTCTAATAGTAAGGGGGAATATCCATCTCATGCACCAATCAATTTTCCTCGAATGAATATATTTAACAAGCTAATTTCATTAAAAAATCACATGACAAGTTTGGTAGAAACTGGGTTTATAAGAGTTATCACCAGAAATGTTACAGACACAATTTCTATGTCCAAGTTCAGGAATTAAATTTTCAAAATGAAATCAAGAGCTCGGAAAAGATGGGAGACAAGGAGCACTGAACTACAAAAATTAAAATGCAAGTTTTATTCTAAGAATTTATAAGGGGAATCACAGAACTCATAACATCCCTCCCCATACATTCCTGCACTGTCTGATTTCATCTGTATCACAGTAAGAATGCTGTATCCAGTAACTATTAAATTAATGCAATAATGTTTGCCTAGTTTACAAAGTGCCTCATAAAACTTCTTTAAACATGGACATTTTCATAAGAACTGTGACTACAACAACTGCACTTAACAACAGAGAACACTTTTTCCTCTCATTCACTTTGGCAAATATCCAAATGAATCTAAGAAACCCAGTTATTCATGAAGATTTAAATAAGATGCCCTCTTTGGTGGCACATACTCGCAATCCCAGCAGTCTGGGAGACCAAGGCAGAAAGACTGCAATTTCTCACTCAGCCTCAGCAATCACTTAGTAAGACTTTCAAAATAAAAACTAAAAAAAAAAAAAAAAAAAAAAAAAAAAA
>NW_004955402.1:53154784-53176028 GCF_000276665.1 Chinchilla lanigera | reverse complement strand
GGGTGTAGTTCAGTAGTAAAGAACTTGCCTAGCATGCGTGAGACCTTGGATTGGGTCCCAGAACTGAGAAGAGAGGGGGACGAGCGGGGGGGAGAACCAGGAGGATTGCAACTTTGAGCCCAACCTGACTTAGTGAGGCCCTTTCTCAAAATAAAAAACAAAAACAGGCTGGAGATGGAGTTCAGTGTTAAAGTTCTTGGTACAATCCCTAGTACTACCAAAAAAAGTGAATAAACAAACAAAATAAAACAACACACAATACCACCTCTAGGCATTAGTCCTCTAACACTTCCTCCACCTCTTCCTTCATGCTTAGGTAAACATTGTGAAGTAAACTGAAGCCTAAACAACATAAGATTCTTAGATTAAACAAAATACATAAGATGTCAAATAAAATGAAAAGTTAAAAATAACCTTTTAGGCTGAGAAACGTGTCAGCTATAGTTCAGTATCTGTAAATGCTCAACTGAATTGAGAATGTGGTCTTCTAGATTTCATTCTCCTGGGATGAGTTTTTGTACACATTTACAGCTCAGGATAGGTTCACAGCCTGACAGATTCTCCCAAATACATGGCTCACTGATAAATGTAAATCTACAAATATTCCTCTCCATCTGTGAGTTATTGAACACACTATACAAGTACAATTGAATAATTTAGGTCAAAGGCAAC
Source organism: Chinchilla lanigera (assembly GCF_000276665.1). Taxonomy (NCBI): domain Eukaryota; kingdom Metazoa; phylum Chordata; class Mammalia; order Rodentia; family Chinchillidae; genus Chinchilla; species Chinchilla lanigera. The sequence continues at coordinate 53,175,356 of NW_004955402.1, read as the reverse complement.
TATGAAATGTGCTGTAGTAAATATATATATATATATATTTATAAATTATACACACATTTCAAATACAAGAAAATGATAAATGTTTAAGAAGATGGAAATGCTCACTGCACTGATTTAATATTTACACATTGCACATATGTATGGAATTATAAACATACTTCATAAATATGTACAAGCATTATTGAGAAAAATGAGCAGTGGGGGAGACATCACAACCCCAAAATTCACGTCATACTAAGAAGTTGTAATAATAAAAATAGCGTGATGCTGGCACAAAAATATACGTATAGACCAATGGAACAGAAGAGAAGACACAGGAAAAAACTTCATATACCTTTGACTGCTCTTTTACCAAGAGGCTAAAAACATGCTGGAGAAAAGATAGCTGCTTTACCAAGTGATGTTGAGAAAATTATTTGTCCACATGCAGATATAGGAAACCAGACCCAATATCTCTCAACCTGTACAGTCATATAAAAATGAACCAAAGATCTAGCTATAATAATAGAAACACTGAGACTGCTAGAAGACACAACATGGGAAACACATAAGGCATAGGGAAGCACCTCCTTACAAGAACTCCAGTAGTAGAAGAAATAGCACCAAGAATCAACAGATGGGTTTATATTACATTAAGTAGCTCCTGCACAGCACCAGAAACAACAGAATGAAGAGATAATCTATGAAATGGGAAAAAGGTTATCAGGTACTCTTCTGTTGGAGGACTAATGCCTAGGATAGATGAAAAGCTCAAAAAAGTAGACCCCCAACAAACAAATGACTCAATCAAGGAATGAGCAAAACAAACACTTCTCTGAGAAATACAAATGGTCAATAAATACATGAAAAATTGTTCATCATTTTAGCCAGTGGGGAAATGCAAATCAAAGCAGCACTGAGATTCCATTTTACTTCAGCAAGAGAGGTTATCATCCAGAACCTAGAAAGCAACAAATACTGGTGAAGATGTGAGGAAAAGGAACCCTAAATTTTGGTGGGATGGGAAGCACTACAGAAATAAATTTGGAGGGTCCTCAAAAAACTAAAAAGATAAATTCCATTTGACCCAGCTATACTTCTCCTGGGTATATTTCCAAAAGAGTTAAAGAAATCCTAGTGAGTTATACATGCACACCCATTTTTAAGGCGGCACAAATCACAATAGCTAAGCTCTGGAAACAGCTTAGGTATTCATAATAGCCAAGTAGATAAAGAAAATGTAGCACATATGCAACACAGCAATAAAGAAAGACGGAGCCGAGTCATTTGTGGAAAATGGGTGATCCCGAGGCCATAATGCCAAAGGAACCAAGTCAGACATGGAAGTTTAAGTACAGCATGATTTCTCTTATATGAGAAAACCAAAGCATAAATGAAGAGTAATACAAAGGAGAGATGGTAGATTTTCTCCAGAAAGTGAAGGAACTAGGGGATGGGGAGAAGATGTATTGCACATGTACATCAATAAAATATTTTAAAAATTATACCTTTAAAAATAAAAGTATGTTTGCTCTAAGGAGAACAAACAGTTCTCAGTCATAAAATGCAAAAAGCCTATTTCTTCAGTTGTGGACTATAAATGTATTTTTAAAAATAACAAGAAATTTATGTGTGTGTGTGTGCATTATCTAATAGTTAATTTAGCAATAAGAATACCCCTTCTCCTATAAAATGTAAGAATACACATCATTAATTCTGGAATTGTTTTTCTGTAAGTACATATAAATATTTTGCTGTCCATTTTTGCTTCAGATTACATAATCTGTGATGGAAAATGGCATAAGTAAAACTCAAGAAGTTAAATATGAGAGCAAGCAGAATTATAGTATAAACGCAAGCATGTGTGTTTGCTTAGTATAAATTCAAGTTACATGTTTATATAAATAGAATACACAAATGCACCTATGTTCATATATTTGCAAGACCATAATGAAAACATTGTTTGCTCTCACTATCTTTCTTTCCCTTGCTTATTAATAATCCAAGACAACAATTTTTGTGGAAGTTATAAAGAGAAAATATGATTCTAGAATTCTAACCAGAGGCAAGTTTTGAGGAAGCCAACTTTTTAAATTTCACCTGAATAAATATAATCCTCTCTGCGACATTTGTTTACCAGACCATCAGTGAAACACAGGGAGAGAATACACACAGGATATAGTTCACAGACAGCAGGGAAATGCTGCCCAGAAGACTCAGAGCAAGCGTGTAAAACTGCCATCATCGTTATCGTGAGGATGAAAACTTTCCCCGGCAGAGCTGCTGAGCAGTTCTCAAGCAAAACAGAATTTTTAGAAACAATTATATCACTGCAAGGATACTTAAATTACACCCTATTTTGAAATAGCTGAACACTGATATGAGATAGATCACAACTTATTTCTCTTTGAACAAGGTCTCCAGGAAAGATGTGTGTGTTCTGATGACATGTGCTGTGTCTGAGCTTGCTAAGATTAGAGTACTTTCACCTTATAAACTGCTGTCTGTTGAAATCAATGGCATTTCATTTTGATTAGTCACTTGTAGAGGTAGAACTTAGTGCTCAGGATCCAAGGAAGCAAGGGTGTGGGGTGCGGAGGAGAAGGGGAAACAAGCAGAATAAAGGTAAGATGTACAGATGGCTGTGAACGGCATGCACTACAAACATGTACTGTACCAATGAGATAAAAAATGTAACAGAAAAGAACTTAGTACTCAGTATAGATGACTATATTCCCATACACTACTAGGATGTTTTCATTTTATGGACAGAATTAGTACATATAAGGTTTGGTAGTATCAAGCCCTAGTCCCTGAAGATTCTATGTAGTTCTGGCTTCAGAATCACTGTTTTCTTGAAAAATGTCCTAGTACTTCAGACGGGCACCCCTTGATAACTTTGAGCTCCTGAAATTCTAGACCGTATTTCTCTTTTTCAAATTCCATTTAATAGTTTGTTCTTGTGGTCTTCTTTGTTTTAACTTTTCCTCTTTAACTTGATTTTTTATTCCCTGTATATGGTTTCTCCTTTGAAAAATTTACTAAAACTTTACAAACTTTGAATATGACAATGATATGTAGAGAACTGAGGTGCAGGACCACAGTTTGGAGCTGACATCGTAACAGGTAACTAGAAGTCCAATGATCAAGTCAAAGGTGACAGCATTTCTCCTTAGTTTGCTTTTCCTTCTATCTGATCATTTTCTCCATTTGTGAACCATATCCATGTTCACACTTCTTGTCTCCATTGACTTTTCTTTGCCTAAACCATGGCAAAACCTATGGCAAAACCCACAAGGCAGAACCTCGTGAATTATAGTGAGAATGGCTCGAATAGAGCAATAAAAGTAGATGGAGAAGGAAAATGGAGAACACAGACGGTGGAAGACCTTGATATCAAAGAGTTTTCACTTGATTGAGCAGAAAATGGGAGTCACTTAGTTTAAGTGACTGACAATATAACAATATTGTATAAAAGATATTAGAAAAGTAAAAGCTTTAGAAAGGACTTTGGAAATAAAATGTTTACTAAGTAATTAATATGTGAAAAAGAAAAGTGGATTGTAATTCCTGCTGTTCATCTAGTGTTAAGGACTGTGGAGAAAAGGTGAACCCAGGAAGCAAACATTAGGGACAAGATATACAATCTCACAAAACCTCAATATGAGTGGAAAAGAGAGGAGTTAGCTATATATCTATGCTTTTACATCTATACAAGAAGTGAGGACGTGCATGCCACTGTCAGAAAAATCTAAGAAATGAGTTTCGTTTTAGGTACTTTGAATGTGATGATGTACAAGCATTTGCATGACCCTAAAGTTGAAACTACAGTCTTCTGTTAAATGTGTACACTTCACTGTATCTCCCCATAATTCTTTCCTTTGAACGTGGTCCTCCATGTTACAATATTTCTGACATAAATTTTCTTGATATAAATTCTCATAGTTACCCCATTCTTCAGTGTGGACTCTTCCTCTACTACTTACTACATTGTGTTTTTTTCTGCCTTGCTAAAAGTATAACATTCAATATATATATGTATCTAAAATCAGAAAACATGTTTTTATTGTTACTGTTTTAAATTCCTTTATTAACCTGGTTTAAGTTTAGGTACTTGTTCAACTGCCTTTATTTTTTTCCTTTTCCTTAGATTTAATTAGTCTGGAATTCATCTAAGAAAAGAGAAAATGATGTTCATTTCATGAAAGGTTAACATCAATATTAAGACAATTTTTTTCTTCTGACAAATCTGTTTATATTTAGTCAATGTTTAAAAATACAAATCCTGAGCAAGAGTGAAGGAACAGCTTTGGCTAAAGAATAAAATTCCTTCAAACAGCTTTAAAGTTCAACCGTGGAACATAAGTCCATAAAGATTAGAATTCTGATGTCTGATGCCCATGGCAACCTGAACACTTGCAGCAGAAATAAAACACACAGCTGATAATATATAACAGTAAAAAGCATCAGAAATCAATGCACCTGGATTTTGTTAAATATAACAAAGGTCCATCAGTCCTTCATGGATAAACCTAGCTGGGCGAACAGCACTGAACAGTGTATTGCATTGAGCAGAAATTCCTCAGAAAGGCCACAATGGTTTCCTTTTTATATAGGTATAGACTGTTTTCAAAACATTGAAAAACATAAAAGACACATTTGGAAATACTATACAAATCCTGAAAAGTAGAAAGTTCTGGCCACTTTGGAAACTGAAGTCAAGTCACTTGATTTTTTTAGCTATAGCTGGTGTCCCATGAAAAATAAGGACTCACTACCCAGCCAAGAAGCATTATGATGAAGAATTTATACACTGGTGAAAGTTCTGAGTAATGACTTTGCAACACAAGTCAATTGAAGCTCAGCTCTAAGTACAATTTTCTAGTCCATGTGATGAAAGTGCTTAGGCGTGGGAAACTGCCAGAGCATCTGCTTCTTCAGTGACCTGAATTTCATCTGCTTGAGGTAAGCAGATATTCTCTACCTGTAGTTTATTCTCCTCAGCTTTACATTTTTCTCTGTTCTCTAAAATTTCCTTCCATAGCTTGTGGTTTTCGATGAGGTGGTGCATCAGCTGACAAAATATTCACCTTCTAGCTTTCCTTCTTTATGCTTTAGAATTTAGATGGTCTTCCATTTCTTCATCTGTATCTAATTCATCACCATCCTCATTATCACCACTTTCACTGTCATCATCCTCTTCTGCTTCTACCCCCGCCCAGCAGCAAACCAGCAGCATCATAGGAGTTACACAGGGGACCCACTATGAAGATTCTTGGAGTTTTGCTAGTTGAGGAGATGAACGATCCGTGAAGGGACTGATGGGTAGGCCAAGATTTGCTTTTTTATCTCCCTGCTCATAAAAGTCATTGACAGTGCCTTCTGTGTATTTCAAATGCAAGTCCTGAAGTTTTGCTGGGCCATTTCTATCTGCTAGTTTGATAGGTACCTGGCAGATGAAGAGGAGATCAGTTTCATTCCTCCGTTCTATAGCATTACTGTTTACCTCATTGACCTGGGCATTGAATCCAGCAAGGAATCGAAATGCCTGTTGAATCTGCGGAAGGGATTGTTGCTTCAGTGACTGAAAACCGAAAGTGCTTGAACTCCACATGGTCAAGATTAAGAAGGAAGTTGTATTCTCGTCAAGAAAGATGTAGGTTTCAAGCTGATGCAGCATGATGATTTTCCAGGACAGACCTCTCATTGTACAGAACTGTCCGAGGTGCGTTTTGGGCCACTAAAAATGCATTTATCCTCCGTGACTGGTCGTAATCATGCATGGCAACTGCCACATACAAAGCCATCAATTCCAATGCAGGAATGTTTGAAGACAGGCAGCCATAGCTCTCATCTATAAGAGAGTAGCTCTAGGGGGCTGGGGATTTAGCTCAGTGACAAAGCGCTTGCCCGGCAAGCGCAAGGTCGTGAGTTCGGTTACCGGTACCAGAGAAAAACCAAAAAAAAAAAAAGAGAATAGCTCTAAGCAATTCATCCAGGATTAATTCTACCAGTAGATTCTGTTTCATTTCTTATTTCATGACCACTGTGTATCTGCTGTATGCAGGAATAGGCCTTGTTGTCAGATACCAAACTGCATGTAGGACATCTGTGGTGTGTACACGACTGTGATGGGAAAAATCTCCATAGCCATTTTCTAATGCATGAAAATAGTTCATAAACTGTTCAGTGGGAAATTTAAGTATTTCCAATAAACCAGTGCCTTGCTGGATTTTCAATGAATTTTAAAAGTTACTTAAATCTTGATATAAATATTTTATAATAATCTACAAGAAACTTGAAAGTTTGTAAGGTCAGTAGATGATAACAAATTCTTATTTTTACATAACATCTCTCCCTTTCTTTTTCATTTTTACTGTTAAATCTAGTAGAGTTTCACTATGCTTAATAGGTAAATGGTCACAACTAGAGACCATACTCATAAGTGAAATAAATCAGATCTGCATGTGCAAGCACCACATTGTCTCACTAGTGTAAGACCTGAAAGAATGAATAAAAACTTGGAGGTATGATAGAGATTGTGAAATGATAGGAAAATGTTCAAAGGTAAAGGGCAACTGGCATGTGCAAAAAGAGAAGGGAAAGAAGGCGAAATTTTGTATGTATGTAATACAGGATAGTTAACATAGTTGGTCTACTGGCTTCTATTTCTCTGCTGAAAGAAACTGTCAATGAGTCCTTGATTGATCAATATTGCATGTCTCTGTTTTCATGAGAACCACTTTGAAGATATCAATATGTAATACAACAAGCATTGTTAATTTCCTAACACTTTGTTTGTAACTCCGTATTGTCTGTACTGTTCTTTTGCTATTTTGTAAAAGGCTGTCTGTCTGTTAATGTTTTCATGCTTTTATTTTTAAAATAAAAATAAAAGAATGTTGTTCAGGTAACCTCTCAGTTGATTTCTTGCTCTTAAATTTGTTTTATTCCAGTCCAACTTGCAAAACTTTAGTTGCAATAAAATCACAAAGCACAGTAGTCACATATCTCTTTTGTTCAAGTAACAAAAACCTGGAATCAAACAAATAATAACTAATCCTTCAAGGTCTCACCAAAACTTATGACTGATAGATGAAATTCAGAATTCTGAAGCTTGACATTCAACAACAGGAATGAATCCCAAAGTCACACAGAACATTTATCGTTTCTCCTCTAAAATCCTCTCCTCCATTGCATTGATTTACTTAGCAATGACATTTTTAATATATCAGGTTTGAATTTATTACCTGCTTTACTTTTCTTTACAATCTAGAATGCTGCTGTTTTCTAATTGAGGATGTCTCAGAATGTTTCTCTTTATCATCCATTCTATACCATATTCTAAATATCAGCATCCCTTACAGGTTATGATCTCCTTCAGAGAAGCATCTATGCCTTATTATGATTGCTGCATTCCTCCTCACTCCTAAATTCATCCACCAGTGATTGCTTAAATGTCACCATATGAATTAATAAATTCCTTACAGATATAGATGCATTTTAAATTTCCAAAATGAGTCCTTATTCTAGTCCACACATGCTTCTAAATATTTGCACTGTATAACTAATTTAATCTTTAAAACATAATTAACATACCTTTTTATCAATGTTTCACATGAGGAAATCAAAGTGTAGTAAGCAGTGTTTAAAAGCAGAGTCTGAGACATATAATGCATATATATATATGTCTCATGTGTTCAGAAGTGGGTTTTCTCCGAGAGTGATTGGGTCAAATTAGCTATAACTTCATATACTTATGAAGCTCTGCTATTACAGCCTCAGAGTTTGTATTTGTAATTACCACCCCTCAACCACGATGCCATTTGAGTGTTAAGGAAGCAAAATATTAATGCATTTATTTTAAAGTTAAGAAAAACTACACCAAGATAAAGAGGCAGGTTAGCTTTCTCCAAGGAAGAGAACTTGACCTTGGGAGCAAAAAGCTGCTAAAAAAAGGAATTAAACTGAAATAAATGAGAGGTGACATGTGTTTGTATATTCTTTTTATAAAGTCACCTTTGTGTGGAAAATGTTCTCTCTCTGTCTTTCTTCATATTAACCCCTCTCCACTTGTTCTCCATTCATCTACCTTAAAGAGAAATGTGTTCAAGAAGAAAGCCTTGCTCTTAAGTTGGAAATAGCTATAGAAGGAACTGAACTTTTTCTGGATCATTCAGCCCACCCGCAACATTTCATGTCTGAAGTCTGAGATGGGAGAAGCCAAAACAGACAATTGAAAATTTAAAAAAAGGTCTGTAACCTTTTTTTCCCAGTGATAATAAAGCCAACACTGGGTTTGTTTAAGATTATTATAGTTTAAATCTAAAATATCCCTCCAAAGTCTCATGTGTTTGGAAGTGGGGTTTTTCAGAGAGGGACTGGCTCAAGATAGCTCTAACTTCATCAAAGCGTAAGGCCATGATGAGACCATATCTTGATGTCATTACTGGTTGGTGGTGGGAACAAGAGGTTGGGCAATGTTGGAAGAAGTGGATCAAGCGGGTATCACCTTGAGGAGAATATCTTGTCCCTGACCCTTTACTCTCTGATATTTTCCTTTTCTCTCTGCTTCATAGCTGCCGTAAGTTGAGCAACTTTCCTGCATTCTACCTTTCTGTGGTGACAGTTTTGTCTATATCCAGCCAACCAGGGACTGAAGCATCTGAAACAATGACTCAAAACAAATCTTTCTTCCCCTGTTTTATTGAGCTATTTTGTCAAAGCAAGTAACAGCTAACACAAAGATTCAGCCAATGCAGAACTCTTCAATCTACGTGTTTAGTTATGAATAAATTTTTGCCCCCAAATGGATATTTCAAAAACATCCATTGGATATGCTTTCTATCACTTCATTTTAAGAATGCAAATCTTTTGCAGTCATCAGCACTTTTTAAAAAAAATCATGAGGAAAAGAAAATGTCAAGACCTAAACTCATGGCATTTGAGAGCTGGGCATCTTAATATCCTCAGGAACTAATCCACCATCAGCAGAACTGAAGCTTCAAACCTCATAACATGTAGAAGACACAAAAGCTTCAGGAGTTTGACAGCCTATGAGAGAAGCAGCTTAGTGAATGACTGACTTCACATGTACAAAGCTTTGAAGGGTCTTACACATTCATTTTTATTCAGAAAGGAAAACAAACTTCTTTGCAAAACATATACAGTATTTCTTCCCGCTTACATTTTTTGCTTTTATCATTTACCCAAAATAATTTTGGATGATTTGTGTTGGCTATCTGTTTAGTGTTTATTAATTGGATTTTGGGGGTATTTGTGTTAGCACCCCTGTGTTTTAACTTAACTGGTCACCCGGGTCAACATTTTGGGCATAACTTCCATCCACAGCAGCAGGAGTCGTGACTGAATAATAACAGCTGCCATCTTAACTTATGTTTCTCATTTTTACATATTTGATTTACAAACATCTCAGTTTACGCCATCTCAAAATTTAATAACTGAAGAAATGTATTTACCTCTGCATAGAGAATGGGACACTCAAGCAGAAAAGACAAGTAACTCAGGTTAGCATAAAACTAATTTACTGTACTGCTTGCTAAGGACTGCCAACCTCTGCCATCCCTTCCATTCTAAAGTATGCTGCCTGAAACCATGAAAATAATCATACTAACATTTTCATAATTGTTGCTCAATATGTTTCCATAAGGGCTCGATATTTATTAGCAGAAAGCATAAACTAAAATGTTAGACTCGTAAGAAGCAGTAACAATCACTCTAAACCTACAAAGGAGCAATTATATAATTTAGTAAAACTTTCCCATTTATTTCCAAGAAAATAGCTTTCACCAATGATTGAAAATACCATTATTTTAGAAAATATATTTAATGATATATTAAATCTTTGTGAATAACATACAACATTAAGACACAGACCACATCTCCTACCTCCTTGTCACCAGTCCTGTATGCAGCCATTATCAAAGCAATCAATCCTTCCATCACAAGCAAGGAGACATTTCTCCTCAGGGCTTATTCCACAGCATGAGAGCAAGTTATAGTAACTTACAATTTTAGAGTCTAAATTTATAATTCAAATGACATAGGAGAGACATATTGATAATGTGATGAAACATCATCTTTATAATAGGAGGGAACAGAATTCATAATTGACTTCAAAGATGGACAGTGGAAATGGAAAAATAAACATTGTACCACTTGGTGAATTGAAAGGGCACATGTATAACTCCAAACACACATGTGCATGCATGTACACACACACACACGCATGCACGCACACACACTTCCATCTCTACCCCACATAATTTGCACTGAGAGTCCACACATTTAATAGGAAAACACAAGAAAAAGTTTCTGCTAATAAACATTCCAAGAAAAATTCCCTCCAGATACCCTGTGACTTATATAGTAGTAGAAATATTAGCAGTGGGAAAGAAATTTTAGAAATACCAAAAAAGTAACTGAAACAATTTGCAGGTGAAATAACTATATGTTAGTAAGCAATAGAGCCAACTGCGATTTATGGCATGGAGCAATGATTAACTTTTGAAATCAATCATCAGAAGTCCCTAATTTAAATACACACAACTATCACTTAGAAAATAGTCTGCAAGAGAACAGTCCATTTACACTAGCCACATACATATCAAGAAATCATGAAATAATACTAAATGAAAATTTAGACTTCTGAATATCTGTCAAGTATATTCTAAAACAAATTAGAAAATATTTGTAAAGGACAGAGAATTATAATTTACGGTAAATGTCAAACTACAATGGGAAGTAGAAGATCATTTTTCCTCTCATAGTAACTATTTTAGTGCAATACGCCTTATATTACTCTTGAGGAAACAAAATATCATATCTTTTTTAACTCACAGTAAAATAAATGATAGCCAGTAAAACTCAGAGAAATAAGAACAGTGGTGGGGGATATGCTCCAGATATTAAACATATTCTGATGCCCAGTAATTGAAATAGAATAATGATGGCACCTGAGTGCTCAGAATAGAATAGCACAGAAATTTCAGAAATAGCTATGGTGAGAAAGCTGATATACTGACTCAATGTGTGAAGGATAATGGGCACCTTTCATTTGAAAATATGTGTCAAAACTACATACACGTCACTTAAAAGCATCATTTTCACACTCTAGAATATAAGCCATGGATCCATCTGTTTTCATCACACTGTTCTGTGCATAAACTATATATTGCAGAATTGTTGGCAACAGTAAACTGTTGGAAATAATATCAGTCTCTCTTATAGGAACTCAATAATAAACTACATAGCCTCACAATGAGATAAGAAAACTTTCTAAGTACTGACATGAAAATATCTCCTGTCTGTGTAAAAATGAAGAGCTTTATACCTCTTTTGTATGAGAAACAAAATCAATAAAAATATACATAGCAGCATTTCTTATCTCTATGAAGAGATGTAACAGAAGTATATAAAATGAAACTTAAAAATCAGTTTCTTCCACAGGGTAGGGTGGTAGATCATACCAAGATGAGCATAGGTAAAAAAAAATCCCAAATTACAGCTTCTATACCAGTACTTTGCCTATCTCTTCAGGGATATCAAAACATGGTAAATACCAATTTAAGTCCTTCCCAGAGATATTTCCATTTTGAAATGATTTTTCTAGCTTTTTATTAGTATATGCTTTGTAGTGCACTTAAGCTTTTAAAAACAATTTAAATGGGCTGCTAGTGAAGAATCCATTATTACATTTGTATTTAGAATGATTATCTTTGGTGGTGTGATGCAAAGTATTTTTATTTAAAAAGTAGACAGAGAAAGCTCTTGGTTTTCCTTTTAATAATAAACATTCTCTCCTTCACTTATCATGCCAACTCTGTATGGTCTTTACTCCATCGTTTCTATTTTGGAGATGAAAAAGTTAGAGAAACCAAGACTTTCAGAAACTGTTAAATTGCTGAGAGTCAAGTACAGCATTTGTCTGGGAGGAAGAACTTAGGGTAGAAGAATAAGAGGAAGAGGGTTGACTCTGAGGAAGAAAGGGAAGCTGGGACTCAGAGGAAGAGGATCAGACAGGTAACAGGAGCAACCAGGGAGCGAACTCTCCCAGGGATTAAGGGGGAAGGTATCAAGCCTGCACTGCAGAAGAGAGCTGCATCCTCTAAGGCACCAAAACATTTACAGTTTCTTACTGGGGGAAAAAAAGGAGTCTGCAGCCTGCTTAAAAGAAATGATATTCAAAATTAGACAGGTGGTCTTTGTTGTAGTCCAAATACCACAGAATTTGCTATAAGATCTGTCATTCTCCTTCTTTTTGAATTTATTGTCCATGTAGATTCTCATATATCAAAATACTGTTTCTATTTTCAAAAGGTGGTTGTTCCAGCCAAAAAGATACGTGGAAAAAGAACCTATTTTACCTTAGATTTCAATAAAATAATGATAGCTGTGAAACTTTGGAGTAGTTTTCGGATTTCACAATCATATAACATCAAATTGAACATGACAGCTTTAATTCGCTGCTTAGACACAAATCTTTTAAAAAAATTCCTTCAATCATTCCTTTAGCTAAAAAATAGCAATACTGACAGCTTTCTAAGAAGCTTATCTTCACTGCAAGCCATATCGCTGATACATCTTGAACAAGCTGGACTATTCTGTCAATACACTTTCAAGGCATGATGTTATAAAAATCATATGGAAGTAGAGAGCATGGCCTCTGAGAAAAGAGATTTTATCAGGTCCTAGGCCAGGTAACCACTCAAAATACCTCTGAAGTACGTTTGCTAGGTAGAGGTCATAGATTATTCTTTGTTCAAAAGCAGAAAGTCAGAACAAGAGTTTGATTATTTCTGTAAAATTCACATACTCCCTCAGACTCAGAAGATAACTGACTTCTTGTCAATATCTCCCACTTATAGTAAATGCTCGATAATTAGTTGGCTATATAGAGTCCTCAGTGCAATTTAATCAGTTAAATTTTCAAAATTGTTAGAGCACTTGAGCTGTGTCACTCTGTCAGGCACTGTGGAAAATGGTAATGACTGGGTCTCAGTTAGGAATAACGTCTTATAGTGGGGCAGAGAAGCATGCAAAAATTAATTTCAAATCACCAAGAAAAGGGGTAGGACAATGATATGCTCAAAGTACAGTGAGGCAAAAGCACCAGTGACGCATCCTGTGGAGAAAAGCCTGAATGAAAGAAACCTGCTCTCAAGGGAAGGCCTGAGTGAGGTTGATTCAGCCAGACAACATGGAGGCAGAGCAGAAAGAAGTTCAGGTTTCAAAAGTCTTTATAAAATCAAATTGTAGTATTCTCTGCAAAAACCTTTGTTATTACCTTCACAAGGTTTAAATCTTCAGTCTTCTTGCTAATGCGTGTATTCTTCTGTCAGCTTGAGTTTGTTTCATTTGATGTAAACTATGAGAGTTGAGCCCTTGGTCATTCAGTCACTAATCTGAATTACTCGATTACTAATCCGGACAATCTGTTGAGTCATTTGGACTTATTTATTCTTCCTTGTAACCTGAGGGTTCTAGATTAAATTACTATTAAAGATACTTTAAGTACAAAAAGAATACGGTATGTTACGGATATATCCATGCATATGAACACACAGGCTTTATCTCTACCTATGTCGTTCAACTTCAAAATCATTTTGTGACTTTTTAAAAAATGATATGTATACTAATTATATTTCAAACATAGAAGTACCGAGAAGATAAAAAGTGATCCACAAGAACCCCATGAGTTAGAAAATTTCATAATCATTAAAATAACAAACATTCTATATAGAGTCTTTGGTTATTTGGATAATCAGAATTTGATACAGATGAGATATATTTAATAAAAGCTGTTTTAGTGACAAAACATCCTCTTTCACTTTTTAGTTTCACTATTATGTATTTAACAGACTTCAGTTTTAGTCATACTTTTGCATATCATCTTCTATAGTATTATGGTTTGTATCTATATACAAGAGAGCTTCACTCGATCATAGGCAGAACCTTTGGAAAGAGGTTGGATGATGGGATTACAGCTTACTTGCTGTCAGGAGGTGGGGTATGGGAGGAAGAGGCGGCGGGGGGCACAACTTGGTAGGGATTATCCCCTCCCTGTCTCCTCCTTTCTCTCTCTAGTCTCTAGAACTCATAAAGTGAGGAGCTATCTCCCACCATGCCTCTGTGCTGTGTCATCCTGCTGGGAACCAGCTGACTATGGACAAAACTGTGAGTCAAAGTAAACCTCTCTTCTTTTCAGTTGTGGAGTCAGGTTTAAGTCTCAGTGATGAGAGAAGCGGCTAAGACACAGGGCATCTAACTTGCATACTGTTCTTAATGGAGTAAATTGTTGAAATATCACTGCATTTGATATCCACCAAATCTTCTTACTGTAGATCCTGTACTCCTGAGGTAATCATATCTGTCAGTGTTTCAGTGCACCTGATTTTGTTTTCACGTTATTTGCTCAAAAAAGGGATTATGGATGCAACCCTTGAGTGTGTTCTTATACCTCAAACATAATCACATCTCCTTACCTTACCAAGTATCTATTTAGGTACAGTAAGTTTCCTGGAGAATGCCTGATTTTATGAATCTTTGCAGACAGTCAGATAACTGCATACACATTAAGCCTAACACTGCTATTTTCCCCATATCAGTTCCATTTTTTTCAGAAGATTCTGTATATCACCACTACTTTTCAAGAACTCTTTCTAGGTATGATAATTCCTTGGGTTTTTCACATATAGACAGAAATGTGTACCTGTTGCAATTATTATTTGGATGATAATTTATGCAGTTAAAGTATATTGTTAACACTTTCTGTTACACAGATCTGTGTGCATTAATTTATTAACTTATTATTTTCTTTAACCCAAAAATTTATAATGATATTTGAGGGTCATATAGATGACTTGATTCTAGGTCATTTTCTTTTCTTTTTGGAAATGTGAATAACTCCTGATATTTATCTTTTGATATAAGAAAAGGTCTAAGAAAAGGTAAACATGTTAAAGTTAACAATAAGAACTTCAAAAGTAATGTCCTTAAAATCAGAAACATGATGATAATGGCCATTATCATCAATACCATGTGCTGGAAATTCCTAGCAAGTTCACAAACAAAGGAGTAGAAATGTATTATATAGGGAAGGACAAAGTTTAAAAGAAATAAAATCTTTCACTATTTTTGGAAATTTATTACCTAGTCACTTGTAAAAATTCAAATGAAACCATAGTAAATCATGAAAATGATAGAGATTTCAGCAAGTTAGCAGATCACAAGACTGATACACAAAAATCAGTTGTTTTCAGGAAGAAATGGTGGATCACACCTGTAACCGTCAGCTCTCAAGCCGGCTGGGCAGAAATACTGCAAGGTTCAGGCCCAGCCTGGACAACTTAGAGACTTAGTGATGTCCTTTGTCAAAAATTTAAAAAGTGGCTGGGGATGTAGCTCACTGTGAAATCCCTGGTTTCAATCTCTGGTACCACACACACACACAAAGAAAGAGAAGCAGCTGCCACTGCATTCAGCAGCAACAAGCATAAAGAAAATGTAAGTGGAAAATATAAGTTTTGCAATAACCCTGAAAATACAAAATGTAGTTATAAATCTAAGAAATGCAATTAAAATTAATATGGAGCAAATATCTAACTTTTTTGAGGTGCATTAAAGTAATACAAAACTAGAGGGATATATGAGCAATATAATAATTCCTAGTGATTCTCTTCTAATGTATAAATGCAATTTCAACCAAATCCCTTACAAAACTTTGTGCAACTTTAGAAATATAAAATCATAGTAGATGCTAAAGAATGGGATAAACATTTTCTCCTTTACAGTATAAAGATTGATAATGAAGGTATAATAATTAAAACTCTGTTGTTTTGATGCAGGAATTAAAGGGACAGAAACAACAAAAAAACCAAGCTTTTAAATCTTCTCTTTCTCTGTCTCAGTCTGCCTACCTGCTGCATCTCTCTGTTGACCTTATGGGAAAACTTGATTCAGTTTGTATGTATTTTTTTTTTTTTTGTGACCAGAACTGTGGAAATAATTGAATTCTTGAAGCAAGGTACCAGTGTAGGTCAATTCCCATGGATAAATATAACTATACAAACAAAGTTTAAAAAGTTTACAAGCAAATTATCTCAGAGTGAAAGAATCTAAAATAACAATATATGCAGAAGATACACAAAAACATATATAATTAAATTCAAATATTAAAATTTTATTATAAACATATTATTAACACATGAGAGCAAACATAAAATTAGGCTATTTTTCACATGTAGCTGAGGAAACAATCATTTATTATGTCGAATCTATTTGATGTCAAGCGTACTGTTGCACTTGAGAATAGGGTGACTTCACCTAGAGTAAAATACATCTCATAATAAGCTCGCTCTCTTAATGCTGTCTATAAAGCATAATAAAATATCACACCTATGGTGGAGCTGATTTGATTCCCTTATTTATAAAACATTAGTCCACTGATTTGTCACGTACATAGGTTGTCTTTGGCACAGTGACATTTCTCAGGAGTAAGAACAAAATAAATGAATCATTTCTCTTTAGAAGGAATTTTTTTATTTTAAAGAGAAAAGCACAGAAATAAAACAGTTTCATATCAGGCTAATAGGAGAGTAACAGTAATTAATACACTGTGCATTGTTATCTTCATAGTAATTACACAGAGTACAAGATATTGGCATGAGATAATGTCCAGAAAATATTAGCACAAATCTTTCTTTTCAATGAACTAAGAGAAACTAGCTGTAGAACTATCTTAATTACCTTGTGTACCTATATATTTTTGAAAGTTTTAGGATATTGTAAGTAATTTTTGCAGAAATAATTACTCAGTAAAAAATTGGTAATTTTTTGACAAAAAATAATTGTTACCATTATTACTATTCTCTGGAATTCATACTGACATGATATTTAGGGAAGAGCAACAGGAACCAGCTGTCTTTCTCCTGCTAAGCCCCTCCACAGCACTGCCAGCACCTAGCGTAGGTGAGTGTGATTTAGTCGTGGCGCTTTCAGGGTTTGCTGCTGGTCATTATCTAAGCACACTGGACATTATCAGCGCTTGAAGGCATCAGCCTCTAAGAAGTCACTTAGCCCTTTTGTGTATTAAGTCTCATAAGCGTGACTTCTTATATAAGACTCCACATTAGATCAATTACAGAACAATATTTTAGGCCCTAGATTTCTTACCTATGCCTTAGACAAATTCAGTGAGACATGGATTAAAACTGCCATGGAGGATCAGTGAAAATGGAGGCAAGTTACCTCACCTTACTAATTCTAATTTTGCAGACTAAAAGGAATTGATTTTTAAAGGAGCTTCTAGGGATCATTTAATGATATCATTTAATGAGTATTTAATGAGATATATATACATATATCTCACTGGTGTAAGATTAGCAGTCTAAAACTGCCCATGTTGTCATTGCCTAAAAGTATAAGAGGTGATGTAGGCACAGATATTATCATTTTTAATTTATCTATCATCTATCTTTATGAAGAGAATGAATCTGGATTTTCTTCCCACAAAAAGCTGTAAAGTTAAGAAAGAGAAGAAAATATCTACATAGAAAAATCTGAGTATCTAAAACCAGTATAACAGTTGATTTATGCAAGAATACTGGTATGAATGAATGGTAATCAGTTAGTAAATGTGGGTGGGGAAATAGCAGTATGGCCATGAGGTGAGTGTTCTGCAAGGCTTAGACTGATCAAAAAATTTATTTCAGAGAGACCAGAAGAGAGAGGTGGCCATGATGTTGATCTAGACTGAGCTATATTAAGGAGACTTATCAGCCAAATGCAATATCTGATTCTCAAGTGAGGGAAAAATAGCATTTACAAAGGATTTTATGAAAGAATATATATTTTCAAGACAGCATATTGGAACATGTTAGTAAATTACATCATTTATTATTGAATCATTTATTAGGTACAATAATGTGGTGTCAGAAAATGCCTTGTTTGGGAGAGAGGGCTACTGAAGTGTTTAGAGTGATGTGTTATGAGATTTGTAGCCACTTTCACATCGTTTGGTAAAATGAAGTTGGAAGAGCATTGGCAATATATAAAAACTTGATGAGTTCAGGTGAAGAATATGAATCTCTTCATTACTCTATTTCTTTAAGTGTTATGGGAGTTTGAAAATTGTCTTTTTTTTTTTATTTTTTGGTAGCAGGAATTGAACTCAGGACCTTGCGCTTGCCAGGCAGGCACCTGTGCTGCTGAGCTATGTCCCTGGTCCTTGTAAATTGTAAAAATCAGTATTTTCTCAAAGAAAGGGACATATAACTCAAGCAATTTTTATTGGTGTATGGCCGTGAGTATAGAAGCACATTTGTTTGTGTAGGTTGAATTTTAAAATGCCCCAGAATTCCAGGCATCCCTCTGTGCATGGCAAATATAAAGCCCTTTCTCTGACTGCGAGCAGAGCTGGTAGATATGATGGAGTCTCACTCTTGTGGTTTTAGTTTTATTGCAAAGGTAAACAAGTTATGTATAGAGAAGTGATTTTCACAATTCAAGCTCATTAATATAACAGCCACCTTATTGCTCTCAGTGTTTGTGTGTATGGTGAAAAGACTAAATTTTTACTCCCTTAGCAAATTTTAAGTATACAACATGTTATCGTAAAGTAGTCACCAATGATGCAGTAGATCTCAAGAACTGCTTTATCCTGTATGTCAAGCTTTGTACATTTTGACCAATGTTTCCCAATTTTCGTCTCCTCAGACCCTACCAACTACCATTTTACTAACTCTTTTAGGAGTTGATGTTTCTAAATTACACATATAAGTGAAATCCTGTAGTGTTTGTTTTGCTGTTTGGTTTATTTCAGTTAACACGTGTCCTTTAAGTTCATCCATAATTGTTATCAGCGACAGAATTGTCTTCTTTTCTAAGGTTGCATGATTTTGCATTATACATACTGTATCGCACATTTCTTCTAGACATCTGTCTGGTAGCAGGTGCACTGTTGTTCCCATATCTGACTACTGTCCACAATGCTCCAATAACAGCAGTGGGAAGAAGCCCTTTTCAAAGTTCAGCATACCGACTAGCCAGCAATTCTACTTATGGTCACATACTCAAGGATGATCCCATTAGCCAGACTGAGAGGTAGTGTAGAACTGAAGCACAAAAGGAGGAAAAAATTCAAATTTCTGATTTATTTAAGACCAAACTGGACAGGAGTCACTGAGTTGTGTGCTTGTTCCTGGAAGGTCTAAGCTTTCCGTGTAACTTTACTTGAGCCTAATGATGAAGACACAAACACCATGGGCACATGATATACTTAAATTCTTTGTTTTATGAATATGGCACTAACCATGAGTACTATAAGTATCTTATATCATTTGAAATTATTTTCCAAGGGATCTTAGTGATCCCAAGCTATTACAGCATAAACAATGCAAAATGATTAAAGTTATTCTGTACAATGTGTGATTTAGTATGCAAAAGCTTAATGAGTACAAATATACATTTAAGAATTATATTTTACCTTACCCTTATTTTTAATAAGAATAGGAAGATATAAAAACATTGATTGCAGTATATTAAAATATACAAAAATTTACTGAAAATCAACTACAAAAACAACACTGGATGTTTAAAGATAGATACAGAAGTCTCAGCTCTATGTAGAAAAGCTATACTGTATAATAGTGTAAATGCTCTGATTTTAGTAAACAAAAACAATATCAAAGTAGAAATAACCAGCTGCACATTGTTCAGTTGTTTCTAATAATTTTCACTTGTTTTACAAGACTAAAGAATAAAAATTTTGCCGGGTGAGGTGGCACACACTTGTGATCTCAGCACTCAGGAGGCTGAGGCGGGAGGACTGCTGTGGATTCGAGAGCAGCCAGGGCTACATACTGAGTTCAAGGCCAGCCTGAACTTCATAGCAAATCCCTGTCTCAAAAAGGCCAAAAAATAGACAAATAAAACAATAAAAATTTTAAGTAATATATCTCTGAATAACAGTAGAGCACATTACATATGAGCACAAGTAATATTCAAAATCAAAAGCTAGCTTCTTTTATCCTAAAGGACTTTAAAAAATATATTTTAAAACAGTTGAACTGCTCCGTAAGAGCACCGCTCAACTGCTTGCTGCTTCAACACACACACACACACACACACACACACACACACACACACACGCGCGCGCACACATATATTCACACGAGATTTCTGATGGTTACACTAATTCTTTAGATGCTAAGATTCTGCTAATAGCATTTTTATCAAAGAATGAAAGCAGTTATTTAGAAATTTGAAAAGTATAGTTTTCTATATATTTTTTTTTGTTTTTGTTTTTTTCTCCGGTACCGGGAACCGAACTCACGACCTTGCACTTGCCAGGCAGGCGCTTTTGCCACTGAGCTAAATCCCCAGTCCCAGTTTTCTATATTTTTAAAGCAAGGGTGAAATGATTAAATGGAAAAATAAAACAGTTCACTTTACTGAGGATCTAAACATAAACGTTATTAGGAAACCACCGAAGAGTAAAGGGCTTCTGGGATGTGGGAAAAGAGAAGGGAACGAAGGAAAAATTTTGTATGTATGTATATACAGGATAGATAAC
>NW_004955402.1:53147281-53154684 GCF_000276665.1 Chinchilla lanigera | reverse complement strand
TTTTTGTTTTTGTTTTTTTCTCCGGTACCGGGAACCGAACTCACGACCTTGCACTTGCCAGGCAGGCGCTTTTGCCACTGAGCTAAATCCCCAGCCCTAGTTTTCTATATTTTTAAAGCAAGGGTGAAATGATTAAATGGAAAAATAAAACAGTTCACTTTATTAAGGATCTAAACATAAACGTTAGAAGTCAGTAAAATTTAAACTTAAGCATGCAAGTTTTCTATGAACATTGGACAATAATCACTTTGTCCACATGTTCATATAAAATATATTCTAATTTGAGTTTCTGGGATTAGTCATTTAAATAAAAATTACTGAAGTTTCTTTCCTGAAGTTTTCAGGTTAATAATTATATTTGCATAATATGAATCCTTCCATTTTTGTACTTCTTCTCTGAGATAATGCTGAGTGTCTTATTTTTATTCAGTTTGACTGAACAGAAAAATCTATTGGTATAACATTAGACATGACTTATTCTGCATTACAGAAGACACAACAAGCCACACTAAAAATAATTTTTGGACAATGATGAGGGTCAATTCAAATGGCTGAAAAACAAGAAAAATTGTCAGAACCAATTTTCAAATAATGTTGGAGATACATAAACATTCATTATGAGCACTGATGTGTGTACATTAATCCTAAACATATGTAGTTTAAAATTTAAAATAAATTTGAAGGAATTTTCATATAATTCAAAGGACTGGGTATTGTGTTTCAATAATCAATCATTTTTTATCTAGAGGAAAATAAGATGTTGGGTTATCATACTAAACACAGGATGCTGAGCATGGTGGTGCACACCTGTAATCCCAGCACTTGGGAGGCTGAGGCAGGAAGATCATTGTGAGTTCAAGACCAGCCTGGGCTACAAAGTGAGCTCAAGATCAGCTTGAACTGCATAGCAAGACCCTGTCTCAAAACAAACAAACAAAAAAAACTGTAGTATACATTTAAAAAAAAATAGCATACTTTACCATTACTTCATAGTTTTTAGAGTTTGACAAATTGTCAGCTCTCAAAATGACTATCATTATTCATTTGTTCTCACAAAAGAGATGTTGAAATGGATGGCCCTCCATAAAGCTGTTATCTGAGAAAAAATGCTTACTTATATGAGTATTTAACCACTCCTACTGAAATTTGACTTATAGTTCAGCTTTATTTCCAGAAACATCTTAAAGCAATTTGCTTAAAGCAAAATGCCACCTGTTATTTAGAAAGCATTACCTAGCTTATTCACTTAGCACTTTTTTCTTTTTTGTCTTGTGGTGCTGGGGATTGACTACACTCTGCACACAGAACTGGCAGGAAAAGCTACTTTCAAATTTTCTACAGGAAAAAAGTTGGACACTGTCTCTTCCGTTGTTAACGCAGATTGTCCCATGCTGTATCCTAAAAGCACAGCGTCTTCCTTTATGGAATGAAGATGATAATGAGAACTCTGCCAGTGCTTCTTGATAAATGCACATCTTGCCCAGCATATTGACTATACAACTGATAGCCGGAAAGAGAGCTCTTAGTTAAAATAGAAGAGTGCTTATTCTCCCTCAGGCTGCCATAAACAAACAACACAAACATGGGGTGGTGGAAACAGCAGGCAGTTATTTCGCACAGTTCTGAAGGCCAGAAAGTTCAATGTCAAAGTGGCAGGATTTAGTTCTTATTGAGGTCTTTGTAGCTTTGAGAAAAATGTCTTCTTACGGTGCCTCACATGATGAACAAAGAGTGCTACCTTTTCCTCTTCTCAGTAGACCACTGATCTCATCATGGGACGCCATCCTCATGAAACCATCTAAATGTAATCACCTTCCAGTATCATCACAAGAGAGGTCAACACTTCAAAGCATATTGAGGGACAAAGCATTCAATCTGTAGCAGGCATTTTAATGTTTTCATATTTTAATAGAAATGTATGTGGATGTTCCTTTAAAGCAATATCTGAATGTTTTTCACATAACGGCAATTTTTGAAAAAGAAAATACTAAGGGGTTCAGTAAAGACAAAGAGAAGATGTCAACGGTTGACGCTGAGGAGCTCAAATGCTGAAATGATGAAGGAACGTCATGAGAATGAGAGGAATGGGGATGTGATCAGGTTGAAGATAAAGACTTTAAACTGAAAGACTCCCTGTGTGCTGAGTGTCATGGGCTGACCTGGCTCTTAATGGCTGTTCATGTTCTACATTTAAGAAATTCTCAAATAGAGAAATTATCCAGTTGACTTATCGTCAGTTATTTGTAAAAGAAGGGGCTGGGGATTTAGCTCAGTGGCACAGTGCCTGCCTGGCAAGTTCAAGGTTGTGAGTTTGATTCCCAGTACTGGAAAACAAACATAAAAATTATTTGTAAAAGATTAAAGTCCACTTCATGTAGTGGACTTACTTTTGCTTTGTAAATGTTAATGAGTTATAATTCCTTAAGCAAAACTTACATAGCATAGGTCATGTGTTTTCCAGGAAGTTAAAGAAGAAAGTATAATTACAATGAAACACATATTTACACTGTTTCTCCCTCAACTTAGAGTTATGCATAATAAAAATTTTAAAAAACACAAGATTTTACTCCTTGTTATCACTTACCTATGAAAAATGAATCCGAGCAATTCATTTTCTCATTAACTTTGAACAGCTGATGAAGTCAACCAGTCTAAACTGAACCACCCTGGGGTTGCTGATAATGAAAGTAAGCTCAAGAACCATCTCTCAGGCACACAATGGTCTAGGGAATGTGTGTATAAATGCGGTCTGCATGCAAGCAATTTCAATATCATACAGGAATATGTCAGTAAAGAAAATGAAAAATAAGAATCTCTAGGTAGGAAGTATAACAATATATGTTTTAGAAAACCCTTTGCAATTCTGATGCACATGGAATATATTTAAGATATAGAGCCAGTCACCAGGTACACTCCTGTAAACTAGAATTCCAGAGGACGGCAAATTTGTGCTCAGCCTGGACAACATGGTGACTTAGTAAGACCTAGTCTAAAAATAAAATTTTTAAAAAATGGGATGAAACTGGTGATGTAACTCAGTCCAAGGTTCTGAGATCAATCTGCAGTTTATTTTGGGCTAAGATAACTTCTGAAAGATGGTACTGGGAATGTACATTTCCTTGAGGTCGAGTAACTATACAGGCTTCTTCCTACAAACCTCAGGTCTCCTTTGTCTTAGAGAATTCACCGCAGAAAATTTCACTGAAAATTCTTTCTCTGTATTTGAGAGATAGATCTCCTTTTGACACTTACTACCAAGACTGCCTCTCTCATGGACCTGAGAACTGTATATTTGAAACGTTATCTATCATCCAGCCGGATAGCATTCCCATTTCCCCATCCCTATGGTAGGGTGGGAGGCAAACATTTTAAGAGGCAAAACCCAAAATATAAATATAAAAATTAAAGAAGGAAATAAAAGATAGATAAATAGAAAGTAGGGAAATGTTCAAATAATTCCCCAAATTATCCATTCTGCTTTCTTTTTTGGCACCAGAAATCAAACTCATGACCTCCTGCGTGCCAGGTAGGTGCTGTGCCTCTGAGCTATACCCCCAGCCAAAATGATCTATTCTGGTATTTCAGAAAAATTTTACTATATATGATAATTTGCTTCGTTTATAGTACTAGCTTCTCTTATTTCATTGAAAAGAAATTTTGTGTTATCATGTTTGTTGTTTCTTTGTAAGAGAGAAAATCCTACAAAGTTTCATACTCTGAGTAACTACTTTAAAGATTGTTATTCTCCTATTATTTTGCTATGAAACTTTTTTTTTTTAAAATAAAAAAACAATTAGCAACACAGAGACCTAATTTCACTGACAAACCTCCACCCTAACGCCCTGCGGGATGTTTCCATTAGCTCACCCAGTGCTTAAAATTCCTGTCATACTTTCAGAGAAATTGAATTCACTGTCTGTCTCCTATTGTATTATAGTCCTGAGTAAAGTCTTTCCTGTTCATTAAACTAATTCCAGTGTAACTTTTCTTGCTACTTATCATCTGTGTTCCTCAACCTTCAATGTCTCTGCTAAAGCAACACCTGTTTTCCAGGTTCTGCTGCCAGCAACATATTACCTGTTCAAAGCCTCAACTCAGCTTTATACTCAGATAGATTAGATAAACTTGTGGATGTGCAGTGCTACATACAGCAAAACATACAGGGCTTACAAAGTGTTTTATAACTAAGATATTGCTAATGTCTGCTCAGTACTTAACATGTAAAAGACAAGGGTCCAACCACTACAAAAATAAGGATATACAAAAGGCAACATAAGATGGTTTTTAGAAGTGAAGTGGTTTTGTACCAGAGATCTGGATCTATGGTTTATTAATAGCATGATCTTGTTTACTGACTTTTGTATATTAACTTAATACTCCATAAAAAGGCAAAAATAAATGATAATATGAATAATTTTGAGTGTTTTGTAAGAAATTTTAATGATTCTAATTTGATAAATAGTGGTTAACATACTTTCCCAAAGATATTTAGCTGGAAGAACAGAAGACAAATATAAATGAAAGCCTCTTTCCTTCAATATTTAGTATACAGAAGCTATAAAAATGAAGTAATGTATGTGAAGGGCCTAATGTATCATTATTTTAACTTACAGAAAACTTCAGAGAATTGTAAAATATGAAATATAAGAGTATCAAAGTTAAGTTACATTGAATGTAAGAATAAAGGAGGTTTTTTCTTTCCAGTTTGAATTATCACTGAGGTCCTATAATTGGAGAATATTAACATGTAACCGTAGAAGTTGAATGTGTAGGGATTTTAATAAGCTAAGAAGGAAAAGAGTACTTTTCTATTTAGTAATAATTTCAGCAAAGGTTTATAAGGAAAAGTACAAGAAGTAATTAAGACAAAATACTGTACTCATATTATTGATTACCATATGGAATACCTAGTAGATAATGTTTCAATTGCTGTTTTATGTAACAATAGCTTAGACTTAGAAAGTATCTGTATTCATTTCCAAATGCATGACCTAATGCATTAAATGATATTGATTCTATAAACAAATGATTATTGCAGAGGCTGCAGACAGGGAATCCACTTGGGAGAACCCAGTTTGGGTTGCACTGAATTATTGCTGAGTTGGATAGGAGAATGAAAGAGAAAGAGATCTAAAAGGACTGGTAAAATGCTCTGGTGAAAACATTATGCTAAATGAAAGAAGTCAGTTATACCAGATCACAAATGACATGATACCATTTATGTGACTGCTCCAAATAAGCAAATCAAAAAAACCCATTTACCAGTGGCTCCCTAACATTGGGGTTACTGGGAGAAATGAAAGATTTAATAACGGTTATGGGACGTTTTATGGTGATTAATATCCTAAGTGGTGACAATGCACAATTCTAATACACTAAAAACCACAGAATTGTATAAATTGAATGACTTTTACGTTAATTATATGTCAACAAAAATGGTATAAAATTTAAGAAGGAAAGTAGAGATGCTGTTTTAATACATTTATTTTAAAAGGACATATTCTGCCTGGTAGGGTGGTGTACGCCTGTAATCCTAGCACTCAGGAGGCTAAGGCAGGAGGATTGCTGCAAGTTCAAGGCCAGCCTTGGCTACACAGTGAGTTCAAGGCCATCTTGAACTGCACAGTGAAACCCTGTCTTGAAGAAAAAAAATGACATTCTGTACATGCTAAATAGTGATTAAATTTTACAGTTGAAGTTTGTTGATGATATATTGGGGACCACAGGAAAACAGGCCACAGAACAGATTTTTGAATGGCACAAGGAACAAGAATGGGTTTTACTATTTTTAAAGACTATTTCATGACATGTGTAAATTATACAAACTTCAAATTTCAGTGTCCATACAAGTATCATTGGAAAATGGCCACACTCACCCGTGTACTGTCTAAGGCTGTATTTATGCTACAGTAGGAGGGCTGAGTAATTGTACCAGAGTTAATGAGCCACAAAGCCCAAAACATTTATTCTCTTGCTTTCACACACAAAAAAAAAAGTTAAGTTTTTCCAGTCACGGTGAGTAGCCCACAAGAGAAATAGTGAGCTTTTCAATTCAGGCAAATGCACCGAAGATGGATGGAGCCGCTGGACTCAGAGCAGCAGAAGAATGACTCACAGAGCTTCCTCACTCCTGCTTCCCCACTGCCAGAACTGACTTTCTACCACAAGTGCCCCCTTCAATCTCGTTAGTGACTTAGCCAGGCCTTTAAAATGAAATAGGTTTATCTGCCATTTGTATTCCTTCATCTCAGAAGTGCGTATTCATCTCAGATGCCCATGTTTGGACTCGGTCTTTGAATTTGGGGGGTGTCTGATTTTTTTTTTAAATTCTTTATAAGTTCTAGATGTAAGTCCTTTGTCTGAAGGACAGTTAGTTAAAATGTTTTTCCACTCTGTAAGCTGTCTCTACTGGTGATTTGTTCGATGTACAAAAGCTCTTTAATAAGATGAGATCTCACTTGTTGACTCTTTGAAGTGTTTCCCATGCAGTTTCGGTTTTGTTCATAAAGTCTGTGCCTACCCCAATGTCTTCAAGATTTCTGCCTACTTTCTCTTCCTGTAGATTTAGAGTTTCTATTTTAACATTTAGATCTTTTATCCATTTTGACTTTAGTTTAGTACGTAGTGATATATATGGGTCCAGTTTTGGTCTTCAGCATATAAAGAGCCAGTTTTTCCAGCACCATTTATCAAAGAGGCTATCTTTCTTCCAGTGAACTTGTTTGGACCCTTTGTCAAAGATAAGGTGGCTGAGTGTGTTTGTAGTGGTTGAGAAAATGTTCAACATCATTGGAGAGATGCAAATTAAAACAACACTGAGATTTCATCTAACCCCAGGAAGAATGGCTGTCCTCAAGAAATCAACCAACAACAGCTGGAGAGGCTGCAGGGGAAAAGGAACCCTTCTCCACTGTTGGTGGCAATGTGCACTGGTGCAATCACTTCGAAAATCGGTCAAGAGACTCCTTGAAGATTTAGAATTAGAGGTCCCATTTAACTTAGCTATTCTCCTTCCAGGTATTTTCTAAGAAGAATTAAAAACATCATACCACAGCGATATATGTACACCCATGTTTATAGCAGCACAATGTGTCATAGCAAAATCTTGGAAACAACCCAAATGCCCACCAGCTGAGGAATGATAAAAAAGGTGTGGTATTTTTATACAATGGAGTACTACTCAGCTATAAAGAAAGATAAACTCGAGGCTTTTATAGGTAAGTGGATACAAATAGAGACCAGACTCATAAGTGAAATGAATCAGACCTGCATGTGTAAACTTCATATTGTCACCCTAGTGTAAGAATCAGAAAAAGTAAATAAAAGGTACAGTAGATATTGTGAAAGGGAAAGAAACTGCTCAAAAGGGAAGCACAACTGGGATGAGGGAAAGGAGAAAAGAA
>NW_004955402.1:53142881-53144017 GCF_000276665.1 Chinchilla lanigera | reverse complement strand
AACCTGATCAAAGCCATCTATGAAAATCAAACAGCCAACATCATTCTAAATGACCAGAAACTGAAAGCTTTTACTTTAAAATCAGGAACAAGACAAGGATGTCCGCTGTCACCACTCCTGTTCAATACAGTCCTGGAACCATTCGCCATAGCAATTAGACAAGTCAGAAAAATAAAAGGAATAAGGATAGGAAAGGAAGAGGTAAAACTATCACTATTTGCAGATGATATGATTCTTTACACGGAAAACCCAAAAACTCCACAGGAAGACTCCTTGAATTAATCAACAAATTCAGCAGTGTAGCTGGATAGAAAGTCAACACCCAAAAATTAATAGCATTCCTATACACAAACAACAAACAGGCTGAGAGAGAAATTAAAGAAACCATACCTTTCACAATAACATCCAAGAAACTGAAATATTTAGGAATCAATCTAACAAAAAAAGCAAAAGACCTATTCAATGAAAACTACAGAACTCTGAAAAAAGAGATCAAAGATTTCAGTAAATGGAAAAATATTCCTTGCTTGTAGATAGGAAGAACCAACATTTTTCACAGATCTTGAGAAAACATGCCTTAAATTCATCTGGAACCAGAAGAGACCCAGAATAGCAAAAGCAATCCTGGACAACAAGGACAATTCAAGTGGAATCACAATCCTTGACTTGAAATTATACTTCAAAGCTACTGTAATAAAATCAACCTGGTACTTGCTAAAAAACAGACCTGGGGATCAGTGGAACAGACTGGAAGAAACAGCCACAGTCAAAAACACACTCAGCCACCTAATCTTTGATAAAGGAGCCAAACAAACTCACTGGAAGAATGATAGCCTCTTTAATAAATGGTGCTGGAAAAATTGGCTTGCCACCTGCCAAAGACTGAAAATACAGTCTATTTTATACAAGTCTATCACCATGCACCACACTCAAGTCAAAATGGATCACAGATCTTAATATTAAAACAGAAAGACTTAATCTATTGGCGGAGAAAGTAGGTAAAAACCCTGAAGACATAGGGGTAGGCAGAGAGTTCATGAACAAAAACAAAACTGCATGTGAAACACTTCAAAGAATCAACAACTGGGATCTCATCCTACTGAAAAGTTTCTGCACATCTAAAGAAATCACCAGCA
>NW_004955402.1:53133602-53142781 GCF_000276665.1 Chinchilla lanigera | reverse complement strand
TAATACAACAACCATTGGTAATTTCCTATCATCTTGTTTTCAAATTGTGTATCCTTTTTACTGTCTTTGTGTTGTTTTGTTTTTGTCTTTGTTTTAGTTATTTTAGTTTCATTCTTTTCTCTTTAAAATGAAAAAGTGCTCCTTTCACCTTATTGATTAAATTGTGTGGACAAAAATGTCATTAATGACTGCACACTTAAAACAATGAAACAGAACCCTTCCCAAAACATGCAAAATCATCCATTTTGAAAACATTACATAGAATTTGAGGTTAAGAATCTAAAATATAAAGAAAATACAAGTTAAATTGAAAGAAAAAATTACATCGTTAAAATGTGATAATTTGATAATTTGAGGATAATGTCAGCGATGGCTGCATTGAATTATAAAGAAGAAATATTTTAAACTATTGTATTTCCTCATGCCTGAAACCATTATAGAGAGCAGTATGTAGATTCCTCCCAAAACTAAAAATAGATCTATCACATGATCCCTCTGTCCCACTTCTGAGTAGCTGGCCAAAGTAAATGAAGTCAACCTAGCAAAGAAGCATCTGCGTGCCCATGTTCATGTTTACTGCAGCCATACTCACAGGAACTAACACAAGGAATTAGTCTCGGCACCTACCAGTAAATGAATATAAAAGAACAAAAAAACAAAATGAGCAACAAAGATTATTTTGTGAAGTCAAATCTTGTCTTATTATATAGCTTTTCTTGGAGGGGATAGGTTCTTACTATGTTGCCCAGGCTGGTCAGTCTTATATTTATGGCCCCAAATAATTATCTTGCCTTCAACTTCCAAGTGCCTGGTACTATAAGAATGCGCCACCACACCTGGTTCATCTTCTACAATTTTAAAGAAGTTTCAAAATGTTTTACTTCTACCTATTTACTTCAAACAATTGTAAAATACAATATTCGTCTTAAATATTTTTATATACTGGTATATGTACTAATTAATACACTGTAATATGAAAATTCATTTCTTTTACATTGAAAGTCCTCACTTAATATCACTTTATTAAAAATAAAAGTTCTCTCCTATAAATTTGCAAGCACAGCAACAAAGGCTGACTGTTCTAATAATTGGTAGAATAGAAAATTGAAAGAGATGAAAAATTCCACAATACTAGTTGATGTTGAAAAACTCTCCTTGTTACTTTTTTAAAAGCAAGCTAATCAATCTAATTGCATTAGCTTCAGTTTTCAAAAATCTGAATAATGTTTTCAGGCTACTGAGTGATTAAGTAACTGCATTAAGAAGTTAAAATTTAAATTCTTCATAATCCACAAAATAAAACCATTACTGAATTTCTGGTGGCTTCAAAATAATTCATATTTCATTTTTATTTCAAATAAATATTTTTACTTTATAAAATAAAGTTTAAAAACAGAAGTCTCTAAACAGTCCACATAACTCTGATACTGTATACAGTACTAGCACATAGGAGATTATTATAACTGGCTAAACTATACTTCAAACTACATAGATAACTAGAAGACATTTCATGCTTTGTCTGGTCTTTCCTCTAGTTTATGAAACCATCCTCTATTCTACTATATCTAGAGAGTTTAGGTCCATGGAAAGTGAAACGTAGTTTAAGAACAGAACAAATCACCTGCTATTAACAAAGTTTTAAATTGTTGAAATTATGACTTGAGCACTGAAGAATGTTTAATAAAACACAGCTTAATCATACTATAAAACGTGGTAGGTACTACCTATTTATCTTGATGTTTAGGTTGCCTACTCTAGTGGCATGTTCAAACTCTTAACATTGAATAATTTACTTCTTAACTTCATTTTCCAATGAAGAATTCTAATCTGACTAAAGCACATTGACAAATTCACAAATGAAAATGTATCTCAAGCACAAGGCATCTCATCTACTCAAGATTATAACAGTCACTTGAAACAAATGGGCTTAAATAAAAATCTTCCAGAATTAAATCTCCTGCACTTGGAGAGTTTTAGACATATCATCTGAATATCTAGTTGTTTAAAAATGCAGGATGGAGGTCAGAGTGACAAATATATGAAGTGGGAGAAGCTTTAGATTGATTTCTAACTTAGATTTTGTTCATGCATCCTCTGTAGATAACACATTCTTAACTATTACTCTGAGTAAAAGATACTTAGCAAGTTTCTTAAGCACAAACATTATTGATGCTCCCAGATCAATATTTTCCTGGCTTAGTGATATGAAAACTAAACCTAAACACTTATAAGAACACAGACAAAACAATAACACCTACTTTCTCTTCCAGCAGATTTAGTGCTTTCGTTTTGAAATGAAAACATCATACCACAGTGATATATGTGCACCCATGTTTTTAATAGCACAATTTGTAAAATCTAAATCTTGGAAACAACCCAGATGTACATCAACTGAGTAATGGATTAAAAAGGATGTGGTATTTTTATACAATGGAGTACTACTCAGCTATAAAGAAAGATAAACTAGAGGCTTTTATAGGTAAGTGGATGCAACTAGAGGCTATACCCAGACCTGAAATAAACCAGACTCACATGTGTAAACATTGTGTTGCCGACCTAGTGTAAGAAACTGAAAGAGTAAATAAGATCCAAAAGGTGCAATAAATATAGTGGAAGGGAAAGCAACTGCTCAAAAGGAAAGAACAGCTAGGATTGGGAAAAAGAGAAGAGAAAGAAGGGCAAAAAAAGATATGTGTATACACATAAGATAGTTAAGATAATTGTAATAGTAATTTCTATTAGTTCATTAAAAAGAACTGGTAGTGCTTATATTGTTTGATCCATGTTGTATGCCTGTACCTGGTAATCTGAGCAACTACTCTGAAGATAACAATATACAATAGAATAACCATTATTGATTTATCATCTTATTTTCAAATTACTGTTGTCTTTTTTTGTCTCTAAAATAAAAGAAAAAGTAACATCAAAAAGACATGAACAATTTCATAAAGGAATTGTTTTCCTTATTCATATTGCAATGTCAATGTAATGTTTCAAAAATATGGAAGTGTAAATATTTTCAAAAATATTTCACTGGAAAATATTTGTTTTTGTTGAAAACCAGAAAAATGTATAAACTCAATGCATCATTTCTATAGAATGGGGATTGTAGTCCATGCCAATATATCTTCTCAATATACTGATAATAAGTTTTCTCATCACAAAAATAGTAACCATGCAAGGGAATACATTTGTTACCTAATCATTCCACAAAGTGTTGATATTTCAAAACAGCATATTATAGCTAATAATTGCATAAATTTTGTCAATTTACACAAGTGTGGAAATAATTTCAGTTAAATATTTCATTTATCATGACTCCGATGCTTTTTATAGGTATTTCATAATAGTATTTTTTTAGATTAAGATTTGTCTTTCCGTGTTTCACGGCTTTGGGCACTGCCCAGGTTCATTGTGGAAGATGCGGGCCTGCGTTGCATGAAGCCTCTATATTTTGCTTTGCTCCCAGATCTTTCCTGCCAGGCTCTTCCTTTCTCTTTTCCTTGTAGGATTAACTCTTTCTCCTTCCATTCTCACACACAAAGCTCATCATCCAGTTGAGGAAAACACACAAGCTCCTGCTACCAATACGCACCTCAGGAAGCACGGAGAAGGTTGGGGGGGATTTAGGACAGTACACTTTAATCGCTACTGCAAAAGTAACCTTTGGAAGTATGCTAGCATATTTTTCCAGCTTGCCTTTGTTTATCAATTTCTAATAATTCCCTTTTATATGTAAGACTTAATAGCATCTCCTTAAGTCTCTAGTGATCAAAGTCTCTGTTTTCATAATTCAATGTATATACAATCTATAACTCTGGCATAATTTATTTACTTACATAACTTACATAATTTACTTACATAAGTTATTACTTACTTTTACGGAATTTTAGTTACTTTCTGTAGTGTGTGTGCATAGTGAAAATCAGTGATAAACATTCTCTAGTCTAAATGTTTTCTTCCGTCTCTTTATTCTAATTATCTTAGTGACTCTCCATTTGTTGTGGCTGTTGAAGATTTTCTTTTTCAACCTTTATATATATTATTAATATGTTATTAGCTTTAGTACTATTTTATGTTCTATTAATCATATCATACATATTTGTGCAAAATTCACCTCTCATGACCAACACACTCTGTCAAGCTGAGCCTCAAAATGAGTAGGATTCCTTTTCTGAATATCCATTATCTTATTAGTGTTTTCTCAAGAAGCTTTGAAGTCTGTCATAGGCGGTTCATAAATTTCTGCTTTTCCCTTTGAATTGACACATGATAATCATGCTGAAGGGACAGCCCCCTGTGAAATACAGGGTGGGCAATAAAAATGTGACCAGCAAAAACCACTTTTATCTGACAATTTTTAAAACTACTGTTGGGTCTATGAATGATAAAAGTGTCTGCCGTCATTATTCCATTACATACAGGAAAGTTTCAGTACATAATTTAGAGACAACATCGTGCATCAATGTCTTCTATTGGGTTCATTCTACCATGTGTTCCTTGTTACATGGTATGATTTTAACTTCAGTACATACTTGGATATTATGAGGAGTTTTTGTGTTTTTGTCCTTAGCCAAAGAGATAATGCAATGGAAAAATTATCTATATATTACCCTATCAAGTATTTAGGAATTTTCTACCCATTTAATCTTGACATAAAATTTCTGATACATTCTTAATACTTCAACTCTCATTGCCTAATTATGACATTAAGCATCAAGAACATTGATGTTAATTAAATAATATGTCAAAGCATTTAAACCAAAAAATAGTATTTTATAAGTAGCTAAATGTTATGCTACAGGTGAGGCTTAAGAAATTCCTTTTTTAAAATTTAAAATAAAATCTGAACTAGTGAAAATGGCAGAAATAGGAACATGTGAGTATGATCAAAGGAAATGGTGATATAGAGCAAATAAGAGTAAAATCCTATTTCATAATACAGGAAAGCAAATCTCTTTTGGAGGAATAGGATGACATTTTGTGCAATAAATAAACCGAGTCTTCAAGGATGAATTATAACTATAATTATAATTATAATTATATGCCAATGTACAGATTAAATACCTTAGAGGAGGTGCCTTAAAAAGAACAGAATAAAAAATTCTCTATTTATCAGACCAGTAGTACTGTCCTAAAATTAAGTAGAAGTGATAAGCATCCCTTATTTCTAAGCAAATCTTGTCATATTTATGACAAGTAGTAATCCTACTCTGAATTTTTAAGAGTCATTGTGATACACAAATGGAAATTAACCTGCCAGCAGCCAGCACACCTAACCACCAAGGGAGAGTTAAGAGTTGAGCCTTGATAGCTGATATATAGACATAATCTGGCCTGAGAAAAGCAGCCCTATTGCTGCCAGGATTTAATGTGTGAATGTTGGTGTACAGAAAATGGTGCTCACACCTGCAAACACTAACTCAGGACAAAGGACAGCTCAGACCCATATAACACAACTGTATGCAGTGGAATGTAAACATTCTTGTTATTTACTACATAGGAAAGAGTATGGGAAATTTTTTAAAAATAATAATGACCAAAGATGTATAACACAACTCTCAAATATATTCAATTTAAGGTGAGTAAGTTACTGTAAGAATTAGGGACCTGGTCATTGAACTATCAGTTAAAATTGAAAGCAATAGTTTTCTTCAAAAATATATAAAAACAAAACAATCCAAATTTTAGCTACAATTAAATTATCAATCAATCAACTGATGCACATGTAGAAATGTATAAAAAATGATATATCCCAAGACATGGCTTGCAAAAGAGACTCCCACGGCTCTATATTGTACTGTCATCCATTGAAAGAGGTCCTGAAATGCTTCAAGTTGAATTGGCATAGTTAAAGATTCTCCCAAAAGTCTTTACAATGATGCAACCTGAAGAGCTAGCACTATGAACAAGATCTAGAAAATATGTAATAAGATAACTGTGACAGTTTTTGTATGCAGAATTCAGGTGGTCGGTTACACTGGGTTTGCAAGATATACTCCACTGGACTGTTATATCTACACAGTGAACACAAATGTATTAATCAACTAAACCTTAAGAATGGTGTTCATAATGTTTGTTTCTACACTTACCTACAGATTTTCAGATAGTATTTTAACATACCATTCATTTACCAAGCACTTCCTATGTGTTCATATCTGTAACCAGATCTGTGTGAATCATACTGATGGTAAAATTAGTCTCAGTCTTTGAATTATTGGTATTTAAATTGATGCAGCATAAAATGTTTTATAAATAAAAAAGGGAAAGAATAAATATAGTTTATATGCCAATGTACAGATTAAAATAGCCTAGGACAACCAAAACTACATTTTAAAAGACTGATATTAATAATATATTGTTACAAAATAAAAAAATCAATACGCAAAAATCTTTGCCTCAGAGAAATTATTACCTAATAATTATTGATGAGTTTCTTGTTGCTTCTTACAAGTGAATTGCTTTGCCCCATCTCTGTCTTTGAAAAGACATTGTTGGGAAGGTGCTCTTCTTGTCCTCACCTAGTAGAATTATAATTCATCCTTGAAGACTCGGTTTATTTATTGCACAAAATGTCATCCTATTCCTCCAAAAGAGGTTTGCTTTCCTGTATTATGAAATAGGATTTTACTCTTATTTGCTCTATATCACCATTTCCTTTGATCATACTCACATGTTCCTATTTCTGCCATTTTCACTAGTTCAGATTTTATTTTAAATTTTAAAAAAGGAATTTCTTAAGCCTCACCTGTAGCATAACACTTGGAATGCAAAAATCATCTTGAAGTGCACTTTGTAAAGTATCCTGCAACTTTATGAGCATGCTAAGGAGAATCACATCCACTCCTGGTTAGCAACACCATTGCAAGTTTCTTATAAAGTTCTCTGGGATAGAAAATGAAATCATGTTTTAAACTACACAGCTACAGGAAAAGAAGAACTGGTCAGCATTTCTCAATAATGAAAATATAATAGAATAGTAGATGCTAAAGTGATTACTGGTAAAAAGTAATCTGTCTACTAAAGAGTTTAAAAATGTGTAGCATAAATATGTTTGAGAAATTCACACTATTAGCATGCTTAAAAACACCAAATTGCCCTATAATACTGAAGCAGTCCATCCACAATCTTAGGTCTTCCAATCTTATGTGACTGTAAATTGTACATGTCTGTTAGTGTGTGAAGCTGGCCTGATGGTAGTGTATTTTTCCACAAAAAACTGGTGACAAGGACATTCAACTCAAATAACAGAGTGGAATGTATTCATATATTTCTCACTTTCAAGTCTTCTCTTACTTTTGTCATTATTTTCTCTTCATATGACACTTGTTTATTTTTTCCAAGCCTATTTTATTTTTGTGTCTTCTGAGCTGTGGCAGAAAAAACGATGTTTAAAAATAACCTTTATGAGCGTCTCTGCCCTGCTTGCACCTGCAGCAGATGGAATTTCTCACTCAGAAGCCCCAGGGACTGCTCTCAGTTGGGTTCGCCTGTGGGCCCTCCCTGCACAGCACTTGCGCCTAGTGAGCGAGTGCTCCAAGAACTGCTGGTCTGGTGGATTGAGTCCGGGATTTACTTACGCACAGACCCCCTGGGGGGTCACAAGCATGGGAAGTCTGTGATTGCTGTTGGTCCGGTCCACATCTGGTTCCTGTATGTGTCCTGAACTGACTGGAGACACAGAATCAGGTGGTTCACAGACTGTTGACCCTGCAGGTTTTGCCTGTAACCTGAAGTGCCTGGGCACATAGGTCCACAGGACTGGGATTGTCACACCAGTGTAACCCGTGTCTGGGCTGTGCACATGCCCTGAACTGCAAGGGGATGCTGGATCAGACAGTCTGACATCAGCTGACATCAATGCCCACGTCTGAGACCTGGGATAACTAGATACAAATCAACAACTGCCAGAAAACTCCAGACTAAGTAGTGCTTCTCAGTGGACACTGAGGGGCAAATCTGACCAACAGGAAAACTAGGGGACACTAGCAGCTTTTGTTTTGCAGCTACTGAAGAGGGAAACTGAGTTTTCTGCATCCAGTATCAAACATGACAAAACAAAGGACTAAAACACAATCCCAGAACTCCACCCCACTCAGAACAAGTTCAGGAGACATCCACATAAGAAAACTTGGTTAACAAATACCTGAAATACCTGAAATGATTGCAATGGAAGTAAAGAAACAACTCCATAAGGTTGCAGAGGAGATGAGATCAGAAATAATCTCTCAGGCAAAAAATGAAATGACAATAATAATGAAAGAACTGCTCAAACTGTCTGAAGAAGAACCATATAAGATAAAAGAACAAAAGCAATGGACAAAGCGTTAAATGAAAAATATAGAAAGGATTTAGAAGGCATGAACTAGATTCAAAGAGACTTCCAGGAAAACAAAGCTTTCATTGAAAGCAGCCAAAGCCACTTGAATGAAGCTCAAGATAGAATCTCACACTTTGAAGACAGCATGGCAGCTAGTGACTGTGAAAGAAAGGATCTTGTAAAATCAACAGAGATCCAGGAAAACTCTATTCAACACCGCAAGACGAGGCACAGAGGAATAATGTATGACTTATATGAGTCAATGAAACAGCAGGAGGCAACCCAACTGACATAAAAAGAATATTTGCAGAAATAATAGCAGAAAATTTCCCAAGTATGGAAACAGAACCTGATATAGAGGTAAATAAGGCATACAGAACCAAAATAAAACTATACCCAGACATATAATAGTCAAGTTCCCAGATCTGCAGCAAAAGAACAGAATATTAAAGCTGCTAGAGAAAAGAAAGAGATTACCTATAAAGGAAAGCCCGTCAGAATCACGGCAGACTTCTCAGCAAAAACCATCCAATCGAGAAGAGCTTGGAGTGAAGTATTACAGGTCCTGAGACAAAACAGCTTCCAGCAAAGACTGATGCACCCTGTCAAACTATCCCTCAAATTCAATGGACAAATAAAATATTTCCATGACAAAGAACAATTAAAGAACTTCATGAGTGTCAAATGAGCATTACAAAGAATACTAAAAGATATTCTAGACAGAGAAAAGTCTGACCACAATTTCAAGAATAACAGTAGAAAAGAAGCGTCAAGAAGAGCAAGCAAGTAAACAGGTAGAAAAAGTAGGAAACCCAGGCTGGGGATTTAGCTCAGCAGGACGGTGCCTGCCTGGCAAGTG
>NW_004955402.1:53110672-53129899 GCF_000276665.1 Chinchilla lanigera | reverse complement strand
CTCACTAGTGTAAAACCTGAAAGAGTGAATAAAAACTAGGAGGTATGATAGACATTGTGAAACAAAACAAAAATGCTCAAGGATAAAGGGCAACTGGGATGTGGGTAAAGAAAAGAGAAAGAAGGAGAAGTTTTTTATGAATGTATACACAGGATAGCTAACATAGTTGATCTACTGTCTTCTCTTTGCTGAAAGATATTGTCAATGAGTCCTTGCTTGATGAATATTGCATGTCTCTGTTTTCATGAGAAACCACTTAGAAAATATCAATATGTAATGCAAGCATTGTTAATTTCCTACTACTTTGTTTGTAACTCTGTATTGTTTGTACTGTTCTTTTGCTATTTTGTAAAAGGTTTCTGTCTGTTAATGTTTTCCTCCTTTTATTTTTAAAATTAAGAAAAATAAAAATAACCTTTATGCATTTTAGTTCATGCCTGAATCCCTCATTTATTCTGTGTGGCTCTGGTTTTATGGTAATCACAAACTCAGGTGGCTAAGAAACAAAGAGAAATAAGACAAATAATGACTATGCATCAGCAAAGAAGCAGGCCATCTAGTGAATTTAGGAAGACACGGAAGCTCACAGGCTGCGTAATCTATTACCACGTTCACCTTAGAGTACAAAAAAAATGTTTATCATTCTTTGTTAAGGAGTTGAAGGGGTTATTATCACACAAACCAGGAAAAAGTTTTCTTACTTACACATTGATATATACCTCCTTCACATTTCTGTCCTTATAGTTAAAATAACTGTACACATTAAACACTGGGGATAAATCATTTCAATGTAAAACTATCTGTCTCTTCTCATATATTTGAAATATCTTAGTAAAGTTGAGTTAAATATTAAATAAGTGGAAAGCGACCGTCAACTTTAAGGAAGATCATCCCACGTGTGAACACCTGATCTAAAGTCATATAAGATTCACGATCAATCATTTTTTTAAATTGCCCCCCTTGCACCCCATTAACTGGGAGGAATTTCTAAGTAGCTTGAGGCAATCAATACAAGACAAAGCTGAGTGCTGGGCTGAATGGCAATGCATGAAAACCCTGCATGGAAATAGCCTTGGTCTGCTTCTTCCTCGGAAGAGCTCTGATCAGGAGTGACTCAGTGTAGGAGGGAGCTTCTCTCCTACTCACAAGAAAAAAATGCCTCATCTTGAAATAAAATTGGATTCTGGAAAAAAAAAAAAAACCTATCTTCAGGTTTTGAGGTGAAAAATATAAGATAAATTAACATTTCTGGATAAATGACATCCTCATGATTTTCTTCAAAATATAAATTGATGAACCAACCCTCTTCTTGTTTATTATCAACATGGACATCTATGTGAATTACATATTCTCTGTTTTTCATTTTAAAGTTTCCACGTAAATCAGATGGATGATTCATTACATTTTAAGATTCAGCAACTAGTTTGATAAATAATTTTTAAAACACAATACTTTATTAAACTGTTCAGGAATGTTATTTATTCTCACCTTGGAAATTTAACCTGCAAAGAAGATTTGTAAATAAAGACAACCTGTGGCCACTTCTATTGTTACGATAATGGCACAGAAGCAAATCATTCCTCAACATTTTAGTCACTCCTTCTGTTTTTCATCCTCTTTTTTGTTTTCCTCCCTCATCTTCTCTCTCATTTATATTCTTATATTTGAATCAATATATTGCCCTTGAAATGATCAGTAAAAAGTACATGAATGTATCAATTCTGGAATGAATACATACATATACTTATATATACTTACATATACTTATGTATTACCTTAAATATTTACATGGGAAAGTAATCAAATGACTGCAAGATTTTAAGTGAAAAAATATAATGCAGGAGTATCTTACATATTTTCCATTTGTAACTTTGGACTAAAATTATTATATGAGATTTTTGCATGAAAATTCAATGTCACATGCATAATCAGAGTTATAACCTAACCAGAGATAATATCCTTTTTAAACATTGAGACCCAGAATTTTATTAAATTTTAATCTGTTAAATACAAATATGAGATTCATTTTATTAAGGATAGCTTAGGAGATACTACACTAACATTTTGATTAGACAGTGTATTTTCACTAGCTTAGCTCTTCTTGGACAAAATTATAATGTTGCAGTTGTGTAACTCCAGAAAATATGGTGTTCTCTTGCCAAGTAGAAATGGCATTTATTTACTACTATGCAATTTAATTCAGCAAAAATCACATTACAGAGAACTCTATATTACCTCTAGATTGCTTTGCTGTTTGAGAATTTTACCATAGTGTAAAAATTGCCAAAAACCTTTCTTGTTGTGGAGGATTGTCAGATCACAGAAAAGCTTCTAAGTATTTTATCATAGTGAAATCTAACTTTGAATGAAAAAACTTTTACTCTTCCTTCCTCCTTCCTCCTCCCTCCTTCTCCCCTCCTTCCCCCTCCCTCCCTCCTCCCTCTGTCTCCTGCTCCTCTCCCTTCCTCCCTCTTTCCCTTCCTTTCCTTTCCCTTCTCTTCCTGTCCCTTCCCAAGCCCTCCACTCCCCTCCCTTCCCCTCCCCTTCCCTTTCCTTTCCTTCCTTTCTTAATTTTGATTTTTTCCCTGATTAAATATTTTTGTTAGATACTAAGGCATAAATATTCACAGTAGCTTAGCTTACCACAGGTTCAGGATTGCCACCATTATTGTCTTCTACCTCTATGTCTTGTCCCACTGGAAGCTATTTGGGGTCCTGTGGCCCCTTGTGGCAACAGTAATTTCCATCTTGTGGACTATCTCTTGAAGGATCTCTTTGTCCCACAGTGAACTACGCTTTATATAAGTGGGAGAAATGTACTCTAAAATTATTGTAAATAGTATTTTTAGTAAACCCATGAACCAGTAACACAGTCATTTATTGTCAAGTATTATGTACTATACAATTGTATGTGCCGTTTTTATGACTGAGTAGATTTGTGTGTAGCAGCATCCCACAAACACAAGAACAGTGCGTTACATTAGGACATTGCAATGGCTTCCACTTCAGTGCCATTGGAATTTTTAAGCCCTATAATAAACGTTATCCAGTTTGTCCAATGTGCTCTCTATAGCATACTACTGAATTATATTACAGCATCAATTTATATCACTGAAGATAACTATAGGTGAATTTTCAACCTCATTTTCATTATATACCACAAATTCCTGATTTTATTACACATATGAGGTGTAGTAGTATAGTAGAATTGAATTCGTCTGAGACTGATTTCTCCTTTTTTATAATTATAACTAAAATAAAGCAGAAATAGTTCTTATATTATGTAATACATATTTTAGTTTAAATATTTTACATCTGAACAAAAGACATACTGATTTTTTTCACTTATTTTTTATTTAATATTTCATAACAAAATGGTTTGAGTCATAATAAAGAAGGAAGAGGAATAAAATCAGGATTATTGCCATGTTTTAAGAAAAATTTATTCTTGTAGTCTTCTGTCAAAGGTTAAACTAATCAAGTTGCTAGACTGTTGAAATCTGTCTGTTAAACAACTGTATTACATACACATGTGCGCACACATACCAGCTATGATCTACCCCACTACCTCTTGTCACACTTGAAAAGCAGCTGTCACCCCAAATAAAGAGGATTTCCAGAATTAAGTGGTCTCCAAAGGAAGCAAAACTATGTTTTCTAACCTATGTCCTTTGCATCTCATTTGATACAGTTCTTTGAAAAACTACATATCATAACATGTGAGAGCAACGTGCCCTAGCTCACACACCACTGGAGGGTAAGATATACTAGTTCAAAGTCCTCAAAGTTTATATAACTGTAAATAAAAAAGATGCAATAATCAGGTGTACAGGACAATTGCACAGGAGCAATTTTTAATGTAAAGAAACAAAAACATCAACAGAAATAGAAACATTTGTTTGATCAAACCATCTCACGCTTCAAAAGTTACTTTCTCTGCTAACAATTTTCATTTTATTTTGTATTCATTTTTGTAAAATAAAATGTTTCCAGAATTATTTACTAAGTGATTTTCAGTGGATGTTTTATGAAAAGGAAATCAAATACAGATTAGCTAATTTGATCAGTGATTTGGAAAAATGTGTTTACCATCTGATTTCAACTTGGAAATTTACATTATTTTATAGTTTAAAATTATTTCAGTTACAGTTTGTCTAACTTTGCTTAATTCTTCCTTAACTCACCTGTTTAACTTCATTGATGACTTTGAGGCATTTATAATTCATAGTCAATGCAAATAATGATTTAACCAGAGAGAAGGAGAAAAGAGAGGGGAGAGGGGAGATGAAGGCAAGGACATGGGAGAAAAAGATGAAAAGGAAATCAGCAAAGTTAGACAAACTGTAACTGAAATAATTTTAAACTATAAAATAATGCAAATTTCCAAGTTGAAATCAGCTGGTAAACACATTTTTCCAAATCACTGATCAAATTAGCTAACCTGGATTTGATTTCCCTTTCATAAAACATCCACTGAAAATCACTGTAATAAAGGTAATTTTACCCTTTGCTTGCATCTTGTATCTTTGCTATCACACAGGTGCACAGACCATGTTAGGTAGAAGAAGAACTAGTGATATCCACCTTGCTAATGGTCATTGAGAAAATCATAGGAGCATTTTAAAATAATTGCCTTCACATTGGCATTTAAATGTAGTTTACCAAACAACAAAACCTCAATTCATTTCATTCAGGCTTTAAAAATATTTGGCACGAGTCTTTAAAAACAGTTAATAAAGAAGTTCATATAAGAGCAGGAGTTCATATTTACAAAAGGTAAAATGTTAGAACAGTGAGTGGTAAGGTATCCTGTTAAGTGATTAATGATGTTTTCATTACTTAATAGTTGATATTGTCTAAAAGTAATACCATACAATTTTAATTGCATCAAAAATACAGATTAATATAGAATTAAACAGGCAATTTCTAATAACCCCAATTCATTGTAGTATATTTATTGCTTTCTATGCATAAGAATAACCCTGAGATTTATTTATTTCAAATATATTTGAAATTTTAACCAAAATGACTCTCATGTAATAACATGTTTCTAAAACACAATTTACAGTCCTAATCACCTAAGAAAGAAATCACAAGGAAAAGGTTATGTCCAGTCATCATCTCCCATTAGACTGGTGGGATTCAACGTTGATTCCAAAACTACCACTCAGATAGGCGGTTTGATGAAGTTGAACATTACTGAAAAACTCTACCACCATCCCTGCTGTGTCTGCACTAAAGACTGGAAATAATGAAAACATTTCACACCCATTTGCTCTCAAATAAATCCACACTACCCCGGGAACCTCAGCAATCACACAATAAAACTTTACTGTATTAATCTAAGAATAAAACTCTGGGGGATTGCCTTATTTAAGTATGAATAGCCAAATGGACAACATAAGTGTTAAGTGGAAGATTTATTTGGAAAAGTGTAACTGGGGAGAAGAAGCTATAAAAGTCTCACTGGCAGAGGCTACAAATAGCTTGGCTTTTTAACTACATCTTGTCATTACTGGAATACCGTTTTGTCAAGGTTTGGAAAATGAATGAATTTCATATATAAATGAGGTTAAAGGAAAAAATACACAAAAGAAAATTAATGAGCATAAAGTAATCTTAGAATCATGATAAGTACAGTGAAGAGTAAAGAAAAGGTTAGGTCCATGACGGAGGGAAGAATGTTTAGGACTCACAAACAGAGCTGGAAGACAGGGTCTGAG
Source organism: Chinchilla lanigera (assembly GCF_000276665.1). Lineage (NCBI taxonomy): Eukaryota > Metazoa > Chordata > Mammalia > Rodentia > Chinchillidae > Chinchilla > Chinchilla lanigera. The sequence continues at coordinate 53,124,176 of NW_004955402.1, read as the reverse complement.
TTACCACTGGGGATGAATATACTTGAGTAACATGTGGAATGTAACAAGATTATTCAATTATGTAGCACTAGCCTTAAAATTTGGACTCCACGTCATTGTTCTACATATAATTTACTAACATAAACAAGGCTTTTATCAAGATTTATTTTTTTCAGAGCAACAGAGAAGCCAAGACTTATTTAATAAGGACAACGGTATTTCCAGAATTCAGCAGACTCTGTACACTACTCTTTGTAATTTTTTCTTTATAACTATGTCTGAAGCTTCTAATCTGCGGTTTTACATTTTTGAGGCTGACTGCATGCCTCTGGAAGGAAAATACCTCTGCCATAGTCTGCAGCGATGCAGATGGTGAACACCCAGCACTGAATCTGACCCAGCCTCTCAATGTTAGTCTCCCAGTCTTTGCTGTGCATCCAGCTTGTCATCAGTCTCCAGCTCTATCTGCACATTTATTATCTGCCTCCTTAAAGTGATCTTCAAATATACACTGAGGCCGGTAACTTCAAATATTGGATTCTAATTTAAACTTTCCAACAAAATGTTCTGAGCCCTAGTAAGTTGACTGATACATTCTACTAAAGAGCAAGGAATATTTCTAATCACATGCAAACTACTGCACATTATAGAAGAGGAGAAAATATTTTCCAGGTCACTCATTAAAATTTGAAATTGCCTGGACTACACAAAAACATTTTTAGCAATAAATAAGACTACAGATAAATGTCCCTCATGAATATGGATGCAAAACCTCTCTATAAAATAGCAGCAAATACAACCCTGCAACATATGAAAAGGATAATCAACCAAGTGTGACTTATTCCAATAATGCAAGGCTGGTTCAACATTGATAACTAATGAGTGTCATTTGCCATAGGAAAAGCTACAGAAAAAAACTCAACTAATCATCTAAATAAGAGGCAGAAAAAGAAGTTGAAAGTAATCAATGTCCTTTCATTAAAAAAGAAAGATACAGAAAGCTAATTTTAGAAGGAAACTCACTTAACCTGGCAAATATATTATGTGAAAAAAAAAAAAAAAAACAACCTATAGTTAACATTATTCACAATGACTGATTTTGGAGAAAGACTGATTTTTTTTTTCCCCCTAAGACTGGAAACAAGGCCAGGACACCCTCTCTCACCACTCTTCTTCAATAGCATACTTAAGATTCTACTCAGTCCAGTAAGAAAAAAAAGATACAAATGGCTTACAGGTATGAAAAGAAAAGTAGAATTTCCTGCGTTTACAAACTGCTAACAATATAGATAAAATTTTCATAAACTAATATAACTTTTTCATTGTCATACTACACTACATAAATTTTCTATACTAGCATGAGCATTAGGAGTTAGAAAAGAAAAATTCCTTTAAGATTTGAACAAAAATTGGCTGGGGATTTACCTCAGTGGCAAAAGCGCCTGCCAGGCAAGCACAAGGTCATGAGTTTGATACCTGGTACTGGAAGAAAAAACAAATGAACAAAAAAAAAAAAAAAAAATTGAACAAAAACTCACAATGAAACAAAAAGAGATAAATCTAAACAAATATGCCCAGAATCTGAAAGATGGAATGTACTGAACATATACAAAAGAAATAGAAGGTTTAAATGAGAGGAAGGACCAGTGGTCTTTATTTTTAAAAGCCTCAACAGCAGTTAGATGTAAATTTCCTAGAAATTAATACAAGCTGGTCCTAAAATGTATGTATGAAAAGACAAAGTAATTATGACAAAATAAAATAATTTTTTACAAAACCAAATGTTGGAAGATTTGAACTACTAAAATCTAAGACTTTCGAAACAGTAAATACTGGCAAAAGGACGGACAAACACAGACTGTTGAAACATTATAAAGCAGAAACTTCAATGTATAAAAATATATAATTGATACTCAACAAAGTTCAAAGACAATCCATTAAAGAATCAATATTTTCAACAGGTGTTGCTCAAACTGTTGGAAATCCACATGTAAAATTACAAAACAAAAAGTAGCTATACTTTGCACCTATGAATGATATACAGGTACAAAAGTGCAAATATACAATTTTACACCATATAAGCAGAAAACTTCACAGGCAAATGTAATATTGAAATATAAAATTTCTAAAAGGAAATATAAGAAAGATACATTAAGACCCTAGGTTTACCAAGACTTCTTAAATACAACACCAAACATGAATCACTAATGACAAAAATCAATAACTTGTGATAAAATTTAAAACTTTCATTCTTTCAAAGAAACTGCTAAAGTGAAAAGCAAAATAACAGACTGAAAAAATATTGTAATATCACATATTTAAAAAAGGTCTGTATCCAAAATATATGCAACCCTTAAAACTCAATAATGAGAATTATAAGTAATAAAGCGCCAAATATTTTGACAGAAATATTATGAAAGAACATATATAAATGCCAAATAGCCAGGTAAAATGTGCCCATCAATATTAATCATTAGGTATGCTTAAACATAAATTAACATCAAAATGAGATAGCAGTATATACCTATCAGAATGGCTAAAACAAAATAATATGTATTTGCAATATTAAGTACCAATGACAATACCGGGGAACAAACATCTTCTTACATTGATAGTGGGAATTCAAAATGAGAAATTGTGCAGCAGTTTCTATAATTCTGACTTCAATATACAAACAAACAACCATGGTTTTAAGCATTGGTAAAGTAAATAAAAACTCATGTTCACTATAAATTATGTGTGTGTGTGCAATATTTATTTGTAGTCTCAAAACCAGTAAGTGATTTATGCATGCTTCAGCAAGTGAATGGGAAAACAAATTGACACATCCATTTGAAGAAATACCACTAGGTAATAAAAAAAGAAATGACCTACTTATAAATGCAAAATCAGAGACGGATTTCAAATGCATTATGTTAAACATAAGCAGCCACATTCCAAAGGCAATTTATGTATGGTTATATTTCTTAATTATCCCCTTGGGGTACCCACAGCATGCATGTGTGGAATTTAGGTGTGCAGATCCCATGGAAATAGCTGGGCTGGATATCACCATTTGAATAATGAAGTATAACAGTAGACATTTAAGAACAGAAAACTAACCATAGAAATTTAAGTTTGGGAGAAAAATGAGGAGGTAAGAGGGTTTAAGTTATGCACTGGGCAATGCCAGCGAGTAGAGAAAGATAAGGCAGCACTCAGCACACATCAGTGCAGCGGAGATCTTGACGGATACTTTCTTAGTAATTCCAGAAAATGGAATACCTAATTCATTCTTGTGCCTAATTATAGGATTATTTGTAAATGTAAGTTGCTGTCTAGAAATTCCTTTCAAAGACATCTTTTTTTTTTAATTTTAAAAATAAAAGGAGGAAAACATTAACAGACAGACAACCTTTTGCAAAGTAGCAAAAGAACAGTACAGACAATACAGAGTTGCAAACAAAGTGGTAGGAAACTAACAATGCTTGTTGTATTACATATTGATATCTTCAAAGTGGTTTCTCATGAAAACAGATAGAGACATGCAATATTGATCAATCAAGGACTAGGGTTTAACTATGTAACACAATCAATACTTTAAATATGCCTGATTTCCTTGAAATCAGAAGACAAAAGAGCTCATTTAGACTTTACCCATACTCTGTGGGGCTCTATCCATGAGACAGCCCTCAGTTATTCTCCTCTGCAGTAAAATGATACATGTGAGTAGAATCATTACCTGAATTTGTGATTAGGGAAATCTGCTTGCACACTCTCTCTCACTCACACACACACACACACAGTTAACTATGTGAAGTTAATTGTGTTAATTACAGTAATCACTTCACAGTATATACTCAAATCATCACACTGTACCTCTTGAATACATATGTTTAATTTGTCAATTATACATTAATAAAGCTGGGATAAAATAAAACCATTACAGAGAAAAACTAAAAGGCACGAAAGAACTTTCCTCTTTGATACATGTTTCCTTTGATATATAGGTATATCCACCCACATAAGACTCACCAAAATATCCACATACAGCTGGTTGTATTTATAAAAGATGAGCAAAGTAACTTCACAGATATGTATCTGTGAATCTGACAAAATGGAACATTTTTAAAGAGTTGCTTCTTGTATTTTAAATGTTATTCTTTGCAGCCTTATCTGGTGCAATGGCTCTCGAAGTTTAGCACGCAGTATAATCATCTGGAGTGTTTCTTCAAAAACACACTCGTCATGCCACTTCCAGCTTATGCTACAGCAGGTCTGTGTAGGGCTGGAAATGTTCATTTGTAACTATACCCTTGTGACACTGATGCTGAAGGTCTAGGGACCATGCTCAGTGAATTATTGATGGAGCGGCCACTGTCCATGCTTTGTTCACTACAAAGCTGGTGTGTGGGAAAAGCTGCATGTCTGGCTTATTTGTATCTCAACTTATTGATTAATTAAAAACAATATTAACCATGCCAAAATTATAAGTTTACGGTAGGGATTAAATAGACCATGCCTTTAAAAATATTTTTATTCTTTTAAGGCTCAATTCAAAGATGAGATATTAAAGTTCTAGGCTTTGGTGCTTTATACAGGGATATGGACTCCATTTTAGAAGTCTGGAAAGATCTATAACATGATCCTTTGTAATAGCAGTATAATCAAATCATTACGGTGCTTTTGTAGCTATGATAGTTGATATTTACTGGGCTCTTACACTGACAGTTAATGATCTCATTAGGGAATCTTAACTCCTCCATGATAAATGTAGATTTACTCTTCTCATTTAAGAAAAAACAGAGGAAACACAAGTAGGAAATGACACAGCTGAGTCTGAAGGTACAGAATGTATAAAAAGGAAAAAAAAACCCTTTTGAATATTTGTTAATATTGCCTTTAGAAAACCCAAAGCTACATAGCCTCACAAAATAACTCCATGATGGGCTCATTAGAACAGGAACTCGCAGATGCAGAAAATGTGATCCCTGCAGGGAAAACACTGCTCTTAACTATTTATGTAAGAAAAATGTTTAACACTGTTTTCCACTGTGTGAGATGTCTATAAATTTAAAATCAATAATTGTGTGATATTCTACTCTTATATAAACATTATTTTGATTTTTATAGTTCTTATTCCTGTGTTTTCAACGAAAGAAATATATTAGTCTTTTCATATGCTGTACTTCATTCCAAATAAGATAATAATTAGAATTATAAATTCATATCACTTACCTATTCAGTTTTCTATTATTGGCATAAAATTACTTCCATTAAGTGATTTAGAGATGAACATTTTCTATCAAATTTAGCCATAATGGAACTACCTGAGCTCTTGATTTGGAGATAACCACATTTAATACTCTTTTGATTGTCTGTACATTGATTGCCATTTATTTAGCAATAATGTCTAGCTAGTTAGCTCCCACAAAGATGATAATTATATATTTATGTAGCATGTCAAGAAATATTTTGGGGCAACCAATTCTAAACAAATTTAACATCAGTAGGTACAATAAACAACCTCCGAGGCCATAATCTTAAGCAAAATAATAGCCTGCTAAAACATCAACGTAATTTAGAAAGTCCTTACTTAAAGCTGGAATTAATGTTCAGCATAGGTTTTTATTTCTTCTTTAAGAAGTATGCTGATAGCAAGCTACATTTTGCTAATTTACATTAAGGACTATATCATGCAAGTGTATATAATACAATGATTTAATCAATGAGATAACATTTTAAAATCTGAACTTTACCCTTGTATAACTTTACTAAAACTTTAGAAAACAGTTCCTAGAGCTATTGTCCCAAAAGTCCCCAGTAACACATTGCAAAACACTTTATGTCAGAAAATGATGAGCCATGTTATCCTTCAGTAGCTAGCTTCCCTTCCATTGTGAGGGGCATTTGAGCCAATGAAGGTAACGGTGTGCAAAAATTATGTGTTTCCTCCACAAATTAGCCATTAATAAAATTTAGTAATCTCTCTAAGTAAGCTCCATAGTAACAGTGTTAGGTTAATCCAAACAATTTCAATATTATTGTGTTTATTATTACTGGTAGTATCAACATTTACTGTTTCATATATGCCATGCCTTTTGTAGGAATAATTAATTTCAATAGACTAAATGGGGATAGAGGTGAACTGAAGAAACTGGGGGTAACAAGTGACATTTTAAATATGACACAATTTGTTGAAAGTTACTTGAAACTCTTACTTAAAAATTTTGTATGTTGGTTTTCTCATACTTGAATAACTGGTCGGAATGGGTAAACAACTATCGAAACAGGCATAAGCATTAAATAGAGTAGGTATATTTTCCTCTGTCAACTAAATCTCCAACAACTTGGAATAATTTCTATTGGGATTAAAAACACAGAACCTATGTGTGATGATTTTATGTTGTAAGAACTTTTTAAAAATAGAAAAATACATAATTTAAGCTAGGGCTGAATTATTTTGAAAGGCTAAAGTGAATTTCACAATCACTAATACATAAATGTATGAATTGTTCCTCAAACCTTTGAACCTTCAGGATTATGCGTATAATTTTTTTCTTTAGGGGTTATGTCGTAATATATTCTGTGGAAAGAGAAAATTTTTATAAAACCGGTTAAAGTTATTGGGTGTAATAACTAATCTGTATTCCTGAATATTTTATTTAACAAAGAAACTTTTATCAATTTTGTAAAAAGTATTCCCAAGGTCATAATTTTTTTCAAATTTACTTATTACATATAAACTTCTAAAGCACTAAAATTTACAACATATAGTGCTGTTATATAGATGTACGATAGATTAAATTTCCATTAAACTATATACTATATACTATATATATATATATATAAACTATATACTAAAAAATGTTGAGTGATGTTTTGTTTGTTTTCTAAAGCATTAATGCAAAATAGAAAATAATCATTTCAATGATAGAAGCCTTGTTTATTTCTTGTGATACTACCTTGTTTATTTAGTATGATTTACTGTGATATGTCCCAAATTATTTTTGTCTATAAATATGTATTTAATTTATAGTGAGAAAAGCCGTCAACGTTCAAAATATATTCATTAGAAGCACACGGTGAGAAGAGATCTAGTGAACAACTGTGCCAGGGGCGTTCACGTTTTTTTGCAAATATAGATATATGTCTTTAAAATAGAATCTTCCTTGGGACCAAAATGAACTGAAGTGAGGAACAGACCCCTGAGGCACTGTAAGCGGCTGTGGCTTGAGAAGAACATTCCGCTGCTTGTAGATCTCTGGAGCTTCCTGAACTGAGAGAGAGATCACGGAGCTTGCTTTGCCCACAAGCCTTCCAGACCGGTGCTTGTTTATTTATTTATTTTTTATTTTATTATTATTTTTTTTTTGGTTTTTGGTTTTTGGTTTTTCTCTGGTACCGGGAACTGAACTCACGACCTTGCGCTTGCCAGGCAGGCGCTTTTGCCGCTGAGCTAAATCCCCAGCCCCGAGACCAGTGCTTGTGATGTCAGGCTACTATCCCATTGCTACTGTCCCATTTGCTCAAAATAGGAAGGTCATCAGACTGTCAGTTGAGAAAAAAAGTACCTTCCCTTCATATGATATCTTCCCCCAAACCAAATGTATTTAAGGCAAGTCTGAGAAGAAAGCGTCGCTCTCCGCAGAGCAGAGCAAAAGGAAGGCTTTGCTTTCCTCTCCAACCTCTGCTCCACCACCAGCAAGGCAGGCAGCCAGGCGGTTTTCCAAAGCTGCTTACACTGGATATGAGTTACTCTTGCAAAATTCGTAACGGAAGTAATCCCAAGCACATATTTCCCATATGCAGATTTATCCTGCTTGGAAATCAGAGAATGCAATTTGTAAAAGTTGAAAAGAACGTCTAATATAAGGCTTTGAATAACTGAACGTCTTTTATTCATTTATAACTTCACATTCTTGTTAATATATTGTTTTATTTTATCCAAAAAGTGAGATAATTCTAAATGGACCCAATTCTTTCTTTTTTGCTTGCTTTAATTGCACAAGGTAGAAACAGATGAGAACCTGGAAACTATCTATTAACACAGATGGTGTTTGAATTATGATGATTCAATTTAGTATTTTTTGACTTTGGAGTGCCGTGAGAACCACATGCATTCAGTACAAAGCGTACTTCAAATTTTGCATTTTCATTTTATTCCAGGGGTAGCAACATGCAACAGGATACGCTCAGAGTGCTAGCAGAGGGAGGGAGCTGCAGCTCCCTTACAGCCCCGATCATGAGGGTAACCGTGGGTATTCCACCATGTCACTTTGACATTCTGTAGGTCAGGTGTATTAAATACATTTGCAATTTATGATGGATTTATTGAAACATAACCCCATTGCAAGAAGAGAAGCATAGCTGATCTTAGTTTCACTGTTTGATTTCAATTACCTCATAAAAAATGAAGTTTGTGTTAAATGATAGAAAAAGTAAGTTTTAGCTTATGTGTGTGTTAATGGACATATATGAATCAAAGTTCCCTAAAATGGACACAACGAAGAAAATTCATACCAAAAGTCAACTCAAAACATCTTTTTATGATTATCATTTTCAGGTTTCTATAGTTTAGAGGGTTTTTTTCTTTATTTCTGCTCAAATATATTTATCAACTCAAATTTGTATCATTGTGGGGTATCAAGTGTGCAGATAGAGTATGGAATATGAACCTCTTGATGGTGATACGAGCTATAGCTGCAGTCTAATTAATCCTGGTGAGGCCGGGGGTTTTATGACTTGGAGGAAGTTGCAACTGATGCAAAGATAGCAATCATTCATTTGTGCAAAATATCTTTTTCTCATTTTGTTTTCAGAAATGTTTGTTCTTAAAATAGAAAATATATAATCACATGAGGAAACTCCTTTTAAAAATCTGATTCTCAAGCAATCTGAGACACTAATTCTGGACTAATTAGCATGTTCTCTAAATATTTAAAACTATGGCACAATAACCTACAATAGCGCATTGAATATGCCAACATTTGCTTAGAAACTATATTCACATAGAGATAAGCTTTCTAGAGTATTTTTTCGAAAAATATCTCTTTCAAAATTGTTGCTTCCAAAGTTTTGTCAGCAAAATATACGCAAAACAATCCTGCTATATCTACCTCAGCTGGGCTGAACAAAAGAACCAAAAATATAAAATTCATAAAAATCTGAAAAGCATTTGCTCCTTACATTACCATGAGAATAGAAAAACCTACAAATGTGAGTTTTATTTTACAATGAGTAAGAGATAGAATTAAATCTTCAATCAAATAAAATAATAATGGCAATAGAAGGGAGAAAACAAGTAAATTTTCTGGGATCATTAAAAGAAAATAAATGGTAGGTGGGTCAATATCTTTTAAAAGGCACTGGCCTTACCTCTCAACCTGGGAGAAAAATTCTGTGCTTTGTTGACAGCTTCTTAAAAACGTCATAGCTATCATACCTCTCTTGTCATTCTTGCTTATTTATTTCTGTTTTTCTAATTAGTACAATACTCATTTGCAGTATATGATTCCATTCCTCCTGGGGAGTTAGCACACGTATACAGCACATCTTAATTCTCTTTTCATCGCCTCCCCCAGTCTCTTGGTCCCCTTCCCTTTTGCAAATATCTATCTCCTTTTTTCCAATTACTTATCTTATATTTTGCTTTTTAATTATATTTTGGATTTCTCATATAAAAGAAAAAACGAGGTGTTTAAGCTTGTGTTTCTTATTTATTTAACATTATGATCTCAAGGTGCATTCATTTTCTTAGAAGTGACTCAAGTTTATTCTTTTTATGGCAGAGTAATACTCCATTGTGTATAAATACATTCTCTTTATTCGTTCATCTTATGATAGACATGTAAGTTGCTTCCAAGATTTAGGTATCATAACCTGTGCTGCTATGAACATGGTATGCATGTATTATTAGAATCTGATTTGTTTTACTCTTTTAGGAAGATACTTAGATCTAGAAGAGCTGGTTGGAATGGAATTTCTAGTTTTAGTGTTTTTGACGAATATCCAAACTTGTTTTCCATGATAGTTGTCCTAGTTTACATCCCACCAACAGTGTAGACAAGTTCACTTTTCCCAGTCTTGTCAGTATTTATTTTTATTTGATTTCTTTTTTTATTTTAAAAATTAAAAAACTGACAAAACAACAATGAAAACAAAAATCAAAACAACACAAAAATAACAAAAATGATACATGACCTCAAAATAAAATGATATTTACAGTGGTTGCTATATTACATACTGTTATCTTCAATGAAGTTGTTCAGTCCACTAGACATAAGAATTTAAGCTTGATCAATCAAAGACAGTAACAAGTAGAAAAAAAAATAAAACACTGGAAATGATGCAGAGCTTCACCATACAAGATGATAGGAGTTCAACAATGGTTCTTATACTGCATATTGTTTTCAGACCAGTCATACTGATTACCAAATTCAAGCATGCAAAATGTCCATTAAGTGAGGAATAGATAAAAAAGATGTGGTATTTTTTTTGTTGTTGTTTGTTTGTTTGTTTGTTTGTTTTGGTTTTTCTCTGGTACCGGAACTGAACTCACAACCTTGCGCTTGCCAGGCAGGCGCTTGGCCGCTGAGCTAAATCCCCAGCCCCAAGATGTGGTATTTTTATACAGCGGAGTGTGACTCAGCTATAAAGAAAGATAAACTACAGGCTCTTATAGGTAAATGGATGCAACTAGAGACCATACTTAGTGAAATATATCAGATTCATATGTGTAAACATTGTATTTCCTCCCTACTGTAAGAACCTGAAAGAGTAAATAAAATCTGAAAGGCATAATAGATACTGTAAAAGGGAAAAGAAACTGCTCAAATAGGAAGAAGCACCTGGGATGAAGGAAGGGAGAGGAAAAAGAAAGAAGGAAGAGGGAAAAATATGCATATATATACACAGGATAGGTAGGATAATTGTACTACTAATGTCTGTTCATTTGTTGAAAGGAACTGTTAATGGGTAACTGTTTGATCAATCTTGCATGCCTATATCTGGTTATGTATGCAACCATTTGAAAGATGACATTGTGCAGTATAATAACCATTGCTAATATCCTACCACGATGTTTTGAAATTGTGTCATTTTTATTGCTCTCTATGCTGTTTTGTTTATGTATTTTTTAATGAAAAATAAAATTTACATGTATATATAAGGAAAGTAGAATAGGTGTACCAACATCTGTGGTTTATTGAGAGGAACAGTCAATATTCATTTGATTTCTTGATAGCTGTTACTTCCATAGTAAGATGGAATCTCAGTGTTGTTTTAATTAGCATTTCTTTAATAGCCATGATGTTGAACATTTTTCATGTAGTTATTGGTCTTTGTACTTTGAGAAGTGTCTATTCATTTTAATTCTCCATTTTTGATCGAGTGGTTTAGTTTGGGGAGTCTACTTTTTTGAGTTCTTCGTATAATTTATATATTAGTTCTCCGTCTGAGGAATAGCTGCTTTTTCCCCATTCCATAGGCTGTCTCTTCACACTCCTGCTTCTTAGTAAAGAGTAAATGTCACTTATGCAGTGTGGTGTGAGGACAGGTAATGATGACTCTTGAGAAAAAAGCAACTCCTGCCAGGGCTATCTTTGCTTTGAGTACTACAGTAATATATGAAACATAAATTAGCTCATATTGTGTGTCAAGCACTTTAGAATATTAACTAATGTAACTTCACATATGTAACATCTTTGATATCCTTTTGTTTCCCCTAAGGATTTAATGCAAACGAAGTCAGTTGCTGAGGTTACTGCTTAGTCGGAGACAGGACTTGAATCCAGGCCTTTTTTCTCAAAGCATGCCATGTTATCTAGTACAATGTTTCCCCTCCACTATCTCCTGCAAGGGTAGATTCTCAACAAAAAAGAGGTTATCTGAAGATGGGAAGGTTAATTCTGGAATTTGGTCAGAGAAAAATCAGTGAATGTAAAAATATATTGTCTCATAATATAAGAGAATCCACAGACTGTGAGTAAAATATGCAACCTACAAATGAAATCACTTCCTAATGCAAACACTATACAATTAAATCTCATTATTTTCAATATAATATGACATTAGAAAATATTTCTAGATTCTTCCACTTCTGTTCATTAAACCAAATAGTTCTTACTGGGGATTCTGAGTCATCAGATGCATTTTCTGTGTGCTAGTTTTCCAATTACAATTCAGTAATATATTTGAAAATATAAAAATGCAGAATTTCCTCGTCTATACTTTGTGCTAACCTTTGCACAACGTATACAATATCAAGTCATCACTTTGAATGTATAATCTTTGCTAATTAAATATTTTAATAGTAAAAAAGCTACTAGCTTCACATGAATAGTGTCATGTAATATTTTTTAAAAGAAGTATAATAAATTCTATGTCAAAGCTAAAGAAAATTGCTCTATTTCTGGTTCATTGTAAATCATGTTAATAAATGATTAGACTATTTATAAGTAATGCATGTATTTATAAATAACACATTTAATTGCACTAAGATTCCTCACAGAAGCCAGAGTGACAGTGTAGAATATTCAGCTTTTTCCAACTTTACTGGAATTTTGTTAAGTTTAATTTCTATAAAGCATAATAATTTCCAGTTTTATTTTGTTTTTAAAATATTAGTTCCAAGAAATTTCATGTTAGATAAGTGGTCTGTTGGAGTAACAAGATATTAAAATTATACAATGCATTTTATTCCTTAAAATGAATGCATTTTATGTACAAGGCAGTAGGGTGGTATCTATACACACCTTCCATATTCTTTTTTTTTTTTTTGGTTTTTCTCCGGTACCGGGAACTGAACTCACAACCTTGCGCATGCCAGGCAGGCGCTTTCACCGCTGAGCTAAATCCCCAGCCCCCTACCTTCCATATTCTAATGTATTTGTTTTTCTGTCTTTGTAACCTGCTTGACCCCTACACCCATTTTTCACTCAAGGATCAAGAAAGAGCTTTGCAATAATATAAGACAGAAAAACTTATTTATAAATTTTCAAAGCTACATGACTGATTGCTTTATAAATGCTAATTTAAAACCTTTTCTCTATGTATTCATTTTCACTAAATGCTAAGCTCTTGTAAGGTCTTCAGACCTCAATATGTCACTCAAACATTTAAACTCATAAATATATTTAAGTCTGAGATTAAAGTGAAGGCAGACAAGGAGAGTGATTGTTGGTAGGCTATTTTCCAGATGGCAGGGATGTACCTTACGTAAGAAAGCATTAGGACACTTCCAGGGGTTACACTGGCTGACGCAGTGCCCATATAAATGACTAAAGAAATGGGCATGACATGTAAACACAAGATGGCATGAAAGCATCCAAAAGTTCAATCTCAGAAAGTGGGGTACTCGATACCAAAGTGATTGAATAAAATTTCAGTGTCATCTTCCCTTTCATTCATAACAGAAACAGCAAAAATAAATAAAGAATTCTATGTCTACAGTTTTCACCTCCAAATCTGTCTGAGTCATTCCCTTACTTCTTCACTGCACTCTTCTGTCTCTGAAGAAGAAATAGTCTTTTTGCCCCCGTTGCTC
>NW_004955402.1:53079822-53108760 GCF_000276665.1 Chinchilla lanigera | reverse complement strand
TATAGTGTCGTGTCAGCTTGAGCGCAGTTTATACATAACCATCAACAACTGAGAATAAGTTAATTATAACAAAAGAATGCGGTGACTACATTTCCATCTATGGGAATTTTGTTATTTGTTTATATGGTACATCACTAAACATCAGTTCCTAAGCTTGTATATACATTCAAACATCCACCTACTATACAAATAATAACATCCAAAAATGTGCCATAAATTTGGCTTTCTTTATTCATCGGTTGAAAGCAGGACTGGTAAGTTGTAGCCAACTGATAATAGGTTGGGAGACTTAATATAGTAATGAATTGTGAAACTTAATAAAGTTTCCAGAGGTTTTATGAGCTGTACATAAAACAGCCGTATCTTGTCATCAGTCATGGTGAGCATACTGGGATTCTGGCTCACTGCACCAGCCCTCCAAAATCCCAGATTTGTAACATTTGCCTATTTCAAGAGTATATAAATATTTCCATTGCTATGGCTGATTTCAGACAACTAATGTGAATATTAAAAGTATGCAACCGCATAGAAAAAGTGCTTGGCCTCCTTTCCCAGCCCATTGCCTATGACCAATGGAGAGCTGACAGACCTTCAATATTTGGGCTACTTTAATACAAGGAAGTGGACCATGTGTCCTTTGCAGCAGTCAGATGAACCTACTATATTTGCATTGACTATTTTCTGAGGCCCTGGAAAGTTTCTTGGAAAAAGTTTTGAAAATTAAAATTCAGAACTATGTTCATGTTTAAGCTAGACAGTGTGGGCAGGACACTAAACTGCAGCCAAATCACAGAAGACACTCTAATTAAAATATTTTAGAGGCCATCTGACAGAACGCACTTGAGTTTCTGAATTTAGTGGTGAGTCTTTATTGAGTCTCTTTCAGCCCACTTGTGGGAAAATTTTCTGTATACAAAACTTACAGAGCAGTAACACACTGGGCTCCATGGCCCCTGTAGTAAGAGCTGAGTTAACTAGAGACCCAAGCTCATTTCTCTATTAATTTTTTATAGATCGATGAGCAACAGTTGCAATTGGGGTAATTCAGGCAGCAGAGACAGGGGTGTTAAGGGTAGCAGCACAAGAACGACGTAAATTAGTCACAAGAACTAATGAGCTTGCAGTAGTGAGGCTCATACGAGCTGGAGACTAAAGTGGGGAGTAAGAACAATGGTAGTAGGCAGTGGCCTTAGCAGAGGGAACACTGTGTGCTCAAATTCACACAGTAGAGCTTTGTTCCCACTGTGATGGTATCAGGAGGTGGGGACTTTGGAGATCAATTAAATCTGGATATGGACTAGACGTAAGCCCTATCCTCATAATGACTGTTACCTACAAGCCAAGGGAAGTGTACCAGAATGAAATCTACCTTGATACCACCTTGGTCACAGACGTCTCAGTTCCATCCTTGTGAAAAATAACAACTGTGTAAGACATCTACGGGACTCCTTAATGGTGGGGAGCAGATTTTTATCCCAGATGGCTTCAGTGCAGCTTTGTGGTGTTAGTGACCCGTCCAAATCCAGCTGTTTTTGTTTGCTTGTTTGAAATGGGGTCTTACTATGTAGCCCAGCTGGCCTTGAACTCATGGAGACCCTCTTGCCTCAGGCTTCTGGGTGCTCAGATCACAGGTGTATACCACCATACTGGGCAGAAAAAATGATTTTCAATTGACAAAATTCAAATACAATAATATCGTTGTGTCCAGCTACTAAATGTTAATGTAACATGCTGAAGGAACAGATAAACAAACAGCCATTAAATTGTCTGTCTTTTTTTATTTTTTTGCGGTATCAGTGATCGAACTCATGACCTCGTGCTTGCCAGGCAGGTGCTTACGCCAGTGACCTGTATTCCCAGCCCAAAATGTCTGTCTTTATTTGTACTGATTTCATACTATTGTAGGCTACTGGATTTTATGAAGCTTGTTCTGTCCAAGCATACAACTTTTATAAACAACTTTATATGAGTTAAATTTCTAAGACACACAGTTTAGTTACTGTATGACTTTTGCTAATTACCAAAAAGGCAGTTCCCAAGCTTAACAGAACTTATTAAGGCACTGCCAAATTGCTCATTAGTCAACATAAAGAAGAAAAAAAAGCAAAAAGAAAGTCTAAAAATCTGAATCTTTGGCTGCCTGCCAAAATTATTAATTTATCTCCTTATATACAATATGTATCTATAATATACTATGAGTTTACTTGTGAACGTTTTGTGGTTGAGTACCATAAAATAAAAAAATTCTGACAGATACTGAATATAAAACTATTTTTCTCAAAGGCCAATTACTTATTTATCAATCCATTTTCTTCCATATTAGAATTTTATTTGAGAGTATTTTAAATAATAAGTAACAGAAATAAATATATTTCAGAAGGGAAATAAATGTCAAATCCTCAGGAAACACTATGGTAATTTCTGTTAATGATTTAGACTTCACTGTCAAATATTTACATAACATACTTTAAATGAAAGTAAAAATTATGTATTTAGTATAATTGAAGTGGCATTTTTCCAAAGGGTAATTCTCTTTAAAAGCTTGCTCAGAATCTATTATAAATGCTTTAATAAAATTTCATTTATTGCAATTCTTTTCATCCATGTTGCTGTAAGGCATTTCCACTTCCTGACATACTTTTCTGACTACTGGTTTATAATTTTATAATGCCTCTATTTACCATATATATGAAATGTTACAATATTTTATTTATTATAACAATATATACTAAGCTAATCATAAATTTATGCTTTTAATGATTAAGATTTTGATTTATCACTGATTTCCTCTTGAAAAATCAAATTATTTAAATATGTAAAATTAACAGTTAACACATTTGGTTTGAGTAGAATTTTATCGTTACAATACTCCATCTGCAAGCAAATTTGTTTTCCTTTTTATGAAGCATATATATAATCCACATTAATTTTCCATTTTTGCCTTATATGTTTGGTATACACAATGTGATGCTTTGCTATCCATGCATAAAATTAAATGACTGCAACAGTCCAACACACTAATCTATCCAGCATCTTACATGGTTATGTTAATCTTATATGGTAAGAGCACCTAACAACTCTCTCTGCATGTTATCACAATAACATATAATTAACCATAATCCTTATGTTATACATTAAACCTCTAGACTTATTTATTTCAAAAATTATATTTATTACTAGTGGGTTTATTGTTAAGAGTCTTCCATATAAAAGCATTCTTATATTCTTTTGAAATTTAGAAGTGGGTAATTGCCAAGAATATCACATTTATTTGTATTATTGATCTTAAAAAGAGTGATAGATACAAAGTGGGTTTTTGTAAGATATCATAAGTTTTCAAATTCAAATAGCAGGAACTTTGGTGTTTGGTGAGAAAGCCTTCCTATAATTGCAATAAGTGAAACAACCAAAGATGTGACTTTTCCAATGGCCAAGGCTGGGAAGTGACCACATGACTGCCCATCTGATTTCTTCTTTGCTTCAGCGGTGTAATAGAGACCTTTTAAGTACCTAATGTAGATGTTTATGGTTCTAAGCACCATTCAAATATCACTGTCTCAGGTCAGGTAAGATCACTGTCATAGGATGCATTCTGGGGAGTAAACAATGGGCTCAAGCCAAACTTAATCCCCCAAAGATAAGTTTGTCCACTACCTGAAAGCAAGTCACAGTGGCACACAGTGACATACATACTAGCTGTAAAACATTTTTAGGCTGTAGACAGAGTATTTAATCTCAACTTCATTCATTTGGTGTGGAAGAAACAGCTCTCTAGTCATCTACTTGCTCCCCACATTCCCTGGTGTGGCTAACCTGTGACAGCCTCAGCTGAAGCAGTGGAACTATGCATTCCAAGCCTTACAGTCTCTGAACTTTTTCTGGTGGCATCCTATGTTGGACAGTGTGTTATCTATATTGCAGGACTTTCATTAGCTGTATCCAGACAACATTATGGAACAAATCCCCTTGCAAACCCAAGATTATTATGTAACACATCTGCTTCAACTCTTTAAACACATACAGATAAGACCTTCTCCCATACTTCCGTTTCTCCTCCTTTAATCACATTTGGACAGTATTACACGTAGATTGATAATCAGCCATCCATCTGGTAGAACTTTCCTCAAGTGTGACTGACCTAATTATTTATTTGAGTCCATTTATCTCCTTCTCTAAGTGTTTCGAATTTTCTCCATCTTTAAGACAAGAAGATAAATGACAGATTAGATAGATGGACAGATATGGATAGATATATAATGGCTACTGTCCCTAATATAAAATATACAAAGTTTTAGATGTGCAAAGCAGCTATAGAGACTCACTGATTATTGAATTAATATATATATTGTCTTGTTTACTTTTCTCTCATTGCTGAGACAAAATACCCAACACCCAAAGTTAAGGAAGGAAAGGTTTATTTAGCTCACAGTTTGTGGAGGTTTCAGTCCAAGGCAGAGTGGCACAGGGCACAGGGCAACCATCCATGGTTGCACAAAACAGCAAAAGCAGCAAGAGCAAATGTGGGAGTGGCAGCTGGAAGAGCAAGCCTCTTCCCTTCCCTTATACTGTATGCAAACTGCCCGCCCCAGGGCAGGGGTAGCTTCCACACTCATAATCCCAGTACTGGACCATGCATCAACCATAAACTCCAGTAGCCCACCCCATGACTGCATGAGGCTTTGGGGGGACAATCAGACACAAACCATTATCTATATATATATGGACCAATTCCTGAAGCATAGAGGATGATAATTAAATACTTATTGTAAGTTAAGGAATACGAGGTTTTTTTTGTGACAATCCTGGACTTTTAGATTATTTCATTCTATAAGTAAAGAAAAAAAGGAAAGCCTAAGACTGGTCATGGAAATATTTCCAAAATTTTATATTAGAACTGTTTTTCTTTAGTGGTGGTGGAGGTAGAGAAAGAGAAAATAATAATGGTTCTTATCTTCACTATGTCTAGGGCAAGAGATGGGATGTATTTTGGTTTAAAATTTTCAGTGGTCTCAGAGCACATTTTGTCTGGTTCTTTAAACTCAACTAGAAAAATACTTACATTCCTAGAGGACTGTTAATTCTGTCTTCCTAAGATGGATAAAGAGGATGAACCACCAGTAACCAGGCCTTCCTGTACTCTTCTGAAGGGTCTAGGCACAAAATGTAGCAAGAAAGGTTAAGACTGTCTCAGGTACAGACTTGGGGAGAGGCATTGCTAGGGCTGGGAGACAAGGAGCAGATTAATGACAGCATATGTGATGATTTATGCTCTGTATCCAATTCTGTGGACACAATTACACAGCCATCTGAAGCAGTGCTTCTCCAACTGTGGTCAGTGAGGATTCAGTGTCTTTGTCTTTCCCATCTCTTATCTGGTAGGAAACTACATAAAGTACATTTAGAAGGATTTCTTAAAAAAAAAAAAAATATATATATATATATATATATAATGTAGAAATCCATATTAAAATTTAATTAGATTCTACAAAACTAAAATCACTCCTAGTTCCTGCAAAGGCTTTAAGCACACATTCTCACCCTGTGCCCTTGCTCACCACGGAGGCCCCTCTAAGTAGTGTCAAATGACATCATATACTGAATAGTAGCTTCTGTGAGTCCCAACACACATCTTAGAAGTAAGAGTCAAGGATGTGGTGGGAAGCACAGGCGATCTTTCTCCTTTGTGGATGCTACAGTTGCTGATACATTTAATCAGAAAATTGTTTATAACTCCAAAACCAACAGTGCTCATTGCATTTCCTTATCACTCACGAGTATAAACAGCAGAAGGAATAAGTCGCTCAGTGCACTTTTCAAAGCTGAGGGCCAACAGGCAAAGCTCCGCTTTTCGTTTCAGTTCTCTTACTCTAAGTAAGTTTCCTTTTCCAAGGTGTATTTATTAGTAACTGTTTTTCAATTTCCGTGTTTTTTTCAGTGATTTAACAGTTTAAAACAACTCACAAAGTAGACTGCAGAAGTGCTATCTAATATTCCTGTGAATTAGAAGGCTGTGATATGTCTGTGGAGAAAATATGTATCAGATTAACTTTGTTCTCACTTTAATTATAGTGCTATTACCTGTGAATTCAATGTTAATAAATAAAAACTATGTATGAAGTGTCTTTAATGAGAAACCTACTTAAAACAAATTTATGTATGGATCCATTGATTAAAATGTAGCTGGACGCTGTCTGGACCCAGCTCTATTTCGGAGGGGCAATGGTCCATTGTCACTTGATGACAAAACTTAAAAATCTTCTGGAGTTTTTACTATATTAATTTTTATCTATTGAGCAAATACAAAGCACAAAACTGAAAATGTCTGCAGTATTTTAGGACTGTTTTGTAAAAGAGAAATAGCTTCTAAATTTAGACTTTGTTCTCATAACCAAAAATAAATCAACTGAGTATCTCTGTGCATACTTACAAAGCTGAGATGTTTATTTAGATTGCTTCTATAAAACAAGCATTTCATATTTAAAACAGTGTGGAACATTTTTAAAAAACACACATTACATAGCAAAAGGTTGATCAATTTTTTTACAAGAATAATGTTTCAGCCATTTTTGAATTTTAGAGAATTATTGAATATACCTTACTTTATGAGGTAAGACACATGTCTTAGGATTTATAAATTAAGAAATAACAAACAAATAAACACACACATACACACACACACATATATATCACAAGACATCTGATAAATGTATGATCTCTCAATTTAATCATTTAATCCAAGAAAGAAAACATTAGGCTTAATTCAGTAAATATGCTTGCTATTTTGAAAAATAAAAAGACTTAGATACTGAAGTGAACCAGATGAACAAATTCAATTAACACTTTGATTAATGGACAATAAAATTATTTTAATCATTAAAGAAAAACAATTAACTTTCAAAAATATTAATTGTACAAGTATGAAGAAAACTTGGAGATCATGTCTAAAGCCTTTCTAAAATGTTAAAGGCAAGCATGAGTAAAGCCCAATTCCCTCTAGAGTAGTATTTGAAATAAGCAAGTCTCCCTTTCTCAACTTGTTACTGCAATCTACAAGCAGGAACTTCTTGAAGTTTAAGTGTCATCTGCAGTTGCTGAGGGATAAGATCCATCTGAACTAAGGGTTCAGAAGAGTATCCAAAAATCAAAGATCAGAAGAAATAAGTAACTACTCCTTAATCTGTTTGAACATCATGGAAGGATGGATGTCCCTTCCTCCCAAACAACCTGATATAGCTTCTAAGAGAGGGGTCTACTATGATTCCATTTTATGAGGATGAGTGTTCTAAGGCATAGAGAGTGTTAGGACTCCTGGATTGCTCTGTATCTCTAAAGATGGTCATTAGTAAGCAGATGTTTAGAGAAATTTTTGAATTATTTATATTTCTTATGTGATTCTTATTTCATTTTCATAGTTATTTATCTTCTAGAATAAAAATTTTAAATAGATTCTAACTGGTACAGATATGTATATGCTAAGTAAAATACTTCTAAAATGAATTATATTCAGGCTGCTTTACCATAATAATCAGTTTTGTCATTTCTACTTTGAATGCATATTCCCATTTTAGCAAGGAGTAGTGTGCACCTAAAAATTTAATTATGTTTTCTTCATATATAAAGAGTATATTTAATGTTCTCAATCTCAGGGTATAAAAACATAAAGCCATTTAACTTTTCTTCAATTCTTTCTCCCATTTGCAAATGCTCTGCTTCCTATTTCACTTTTCCTTAAGGCACAGGGAGAGATGAGAGGGACAGGGAATGAATAAAAAAGGAAAAAATACAACACACAATGTGTTATGCACACATACAAACTCCCCACAATAAATGTAATTGTTATACACTGTAAACATACTAAAAATTATTTCTACCAAATGTGCCATATTAAAATTGTCACATCTTATTCCATCTATAACACATGGGTGGACTCCTGGTTCTCTGAAGATTTTCACTTGTAAATAGGTGAGTCAAGCAGTTTAAAAATCCTCATCTCATATTTAACTGACATCTCATCCCCTCTCCACTCTCAAGAGGGAAACTCCACACTATGAATGAGCAAGGACGTGGTCACCTCCTTCGTTCTCTTTCAAATACTTGGTAGACAAAGGATCATTGTTAACTCTCAGCCCATACTGCAGTGGTTCTTTAAGATTCTGACTATGACCTCGGTCCTATCAAAATCATAGTTTCTTCCCAACACACAAGACGCCTTCAAACAATACAATACAAAAGTACTGCCTAATATCAACATGTCCAACTGATGAATATACCTGGATTCACATAGGTTAGATATGTTACTAGCTTTGAGATGTCTGATATAAATTCAGATAATTATATTAATTATTGAAATGATTGTGTAAATATTTTACATGATTTTAAAATATTTTAGATATATTTTAAATATATTGGAGATCTAATTTTCATAATTAATCCAGAATATATAATTAAAAAGGTGTTAAATCTCCCATTACTGTAGCCCCTTAATACTTATATCTTTCATAATTTTTGTCATTTCAAACATAGATAAATAAGAAATAAAAAGAAACTGAGTTCCCCACTCATATCATTTATTAGCATTAGCCTTATAAATTGGACATGAATAAGTATATTTAAAATAATGTAGATTTCATAAATTTTTTAAAAATTATCATTTATTTTAAAGCTAGTGAAAATTATTTTGAAGTACATCACTACTAGTAAGTTATGTTTATTTTACCATTACAAGTATTGAATATTTAATTAAAAGAAAAAATACAACTATAATATTATATCCACAAATAGATTAAAACACCTCATCTGGTTAGATTCTGAAGAATTAAATGAGTTTTGAGTGTGCCAATTTATTAATAACTTTGAAACTGACCTAATCCCTCTTGATTTATGTCTAAGTTTATTAGTGGTTCTGATAATTAAATTAAAATCAGGCCACTACCACTTTCTCACATGGGACTGAACGGATGCAAAAAATAAATGTTTAATCACATTAGTGTCATTCTTCATTCAAAATACTTTATGCAATATTAAGCATTTCATTAAATTATCTTATGTCTCTACATGAGTGTTCGGTGGCCTTTTTTCCTCATGAGCAGAAACCATTATTCCATTCAGACTGAGAGCATAGATGACAAAGGATATGCCCTTTTTTATGTGTGAGAATATGCCAAAGTTAAAGCAAAAATTACCTAAAAAAGGAGGCTTTCAAGTTACATACTATTAACTTTTATATCTTATACTTTCATGAGTTGTCAAAACTAAGACACCATATCAGTGTGTCCCTATAACTGAACTCCACACTTTATACATATTACTTGCACCTTTCAATGATGATCTTTTTCAGTTCCAGAAAACACATAATTAAAAGTAAATGCTGGTGGCCTCTTCTCAGGACCTGGTAAGTTTATACACAGAAATAGAGTAAACAAGGAAAGAGAAGTCACTGGAGTAGAGGAGGGGAGATTAAGTGTAGAGCGAACATATTTGGCTCTGACAGTTCCCATATGAAGTCAAAAATATGAGGATGACAATTAGGAAAGAGATCCACAATGACTCCAAGTGGATGCAGTAATGTAAACTGACAGGAAATTAGTAGCATGTGATCATTTACCTAGGTAGGCTAGAATAAGACACAGTCTGGCTCCTGCCACCTGTCCTCAGTGTATAAAATATATTGAGCTAGTTCATGGGAGACAAGAGGCAAAGAAACACATTTATCAGGGTTCTGGGTTATAGAAGCACAGTATTTTCCATAACGTGGTCAAAGGACATGGTTAAAAACTTAATTGAGAGCTCTTTGGGAGGAAAATGATGAACTGTATAATCTTTAAAATATTTCTGTTAGTTCAAAAGTTATTCAAACAAAAATCATCTTAAGAAGTTAAATACTAACTTTCCTATTTATAATACTGATATTATATCCCCAAACAGATATAACTGGCTTAAAATAAATGGATAGTAATGTTATATGAATATGTACATATTAATAAAATCAGAAAACAAAATATTAATTTTAGTGTACAGTGAATTTATTCCTCAAAGAAGATGATGAACACGAGGAAGTGGTAATTGAAAAGCTGGGGGGGACTCAGACTCGCACCCCACACTCTGTGATTATTGCAGATCATGCATTAATCTGGGTCACC
Organism: Chinchilla lanigera; assembly: GCF_000276665.1. Lineage (NCBI taxonomy): Eukaryota > Metazoa > Chordata > Mammalia > Rodentia > Chinchillidae > Chinchilla > Chinchilla lanigera. The sequence goes on along the minus strand of NW_004955402.1, from coordinate 53,098,621 downwards.
ATTACCCAGCCACCAGGGCAACTCAGACCAATGCCCCATGCTCTGCAGACATTGTGAGTTGTTCCTGAGCTCAGGGCTTCATTACCCAGCCACTGGGGGAACTCAGACTGGTTCTCCATGCTCAACTGACATTGCAGATCATGGCTGAAGCCTCAGAAACTCCGAGAGCTCTTAGTCATCCACCTGAGGAACTCAGACAGGTGTTCCAAGTCCTGCTGACATTGTTGGTTGTGCCTGAGGCCCTGAAGAGACAGCCATGCCCCATCAGCTGCCTGAGAACCCTGATGCAGTATCACATGTTCTGCTGACATTGTGGGTCAGCCTGAGGAACAGGCATCCTCATTCAACCACCTGATGACTCTGGTCGCAGACACCAGTGCTCTGTTGCCATTGGGGAACTCACCTGAACTGTGCATGACAAAAACTGCCTGTGGATCTTGGACCTGGTGGGACACCTCCTGCTGCCATTGTGGTGCAAGCCTGACAACCAGGAAATCTAAGGGCCCTAGAGAGCTGCCCAGGAAGGGTGAGGACAAGCACTTTGCATCCGACAACCACAATGATAAGATGAAGGAGTAAAATGAAATCTCAGAACTTCATCCTAACCAGAATAAGTCCAGGAGACATCAACATAGGAGATCTCAGAAGTTACACACCTGAAATCTCTGAAATGATCACAACTGAAGTAAAGAAACAACTCCATAAGGCCATAGAAGAAATCATATCAGAAATAATCTCTAGGGTAAAAAATGAAACACAACAGTAATGAAAGAACTGCACAACACATCTAGAGAGGACATATATAAAAAACAGATGAGCACAGAAAAATAGCAGAAACATTCACTGAACAATATAGGAAAGAACTAGAATGCATGAAACAGATTCATTGAGATCTCCAGAAGATCAAAACATCCATCAAAAGCTGGCAAAATCACTTGAATAAAGCTGAAGATAGACTTTCAGATCTTGAAGACAGCATTGCAGAATGTGTATTCTGATTCTAACAATCATGAAAGGAAAGATCTGTTAAAAATTATAAGGAACCAGGAAATAACAATTCAACAGCTACAAAAGATGCAAAGAAAAACAATGTAAGACTGATAGACATCAACAAAACAGCAGTAGTCAACACAAATGACATAAGAAGACAATTTGCAGAAGTAATAGCAGAATATTTCCCAAGTATGGAAAAAGAATCTGCCATACGGGTAAGTGAGGCATATAGCTAAAAGAGGTATACAGAACTCCAAGCCATAACCAAAATAAATGTATACCCAGACATATAATAATCAAGATCCCAGACATCTAGCAAAAGGATAGAATATTAAAAGCTGTTGGAGAATAGAAACAGATCATCTATAAAGGACAGAATATCAGAATCATGGCCGATTCCTCCACACAAACCATCAAGTCAAGAAGAGCTTGGCGTGAAGTATTCCAGGTCCAAAAACAAAACAGTATCCAACCCAGACTGTTGTAACTTGCAAAACTATCCTTCAAATTTAATGGAGAGACAAAGTACTTCCATGACAGAAAACAAATGAAGAACTTCATGACTCCTAAACCAACGCTACAAAGAATACTAAAAGTTATTCTGGAAAGGGATAAAAATGACCACAATTTTAAGAAAAAAAATCGAAAGGAACCACATAGCAGAGAAAGCAATTAAAGAGAGAGTGAAAGTAGGAAACCAACAGTAAATAAATAACATGACAAAGACAAGCCAACACATAACGTTTATAACCATTAAACAGCCTCAATTCCCCAGTCTAAAGAATCAGACTGGCCGAGTGGATCAAGAAACAAAATCCAACAGTATGTTGTATACAAGATACACATTTAGCTCAAAAGAAAATTCACAGTCCAAAAATCAAAGGTTGGAAAACAATTCCCCATGTGAAAGGAACTCAGAAAAAATCAGGGGTAGCTATTCTGTTTGCAGACAATGTGAAATTCAAACCAACAATGATCAAAAGAGATAAAGAAGTTCACTACACACTTGTTAGGGAAAACTTCAAAAGGAAGAGGTAACAATCATAAATATGTATGCACCCAATATGGAGACACACAACTATATAAGACAAACCTTAATAAATAGAAAAAATCAAATAACTAATAACACTATTGTAATGAGGGATCTTAATAACCCATTGACACAAAAAGAGAGGTCAACTGGACAATAAATCAGCAAAGAAATAACAGAACTGAACAAAACTTGAGAATAAATGGACTTAGTAGACATTTACAGAGTCTTCCCCCCCACAACATCAGAATACACATTTTTCTCAGCTGCACATGCGTCTTTCTCTAAAGTAGACTACATACTAGCCCATAGAACATGCTTAACTAAATGCAAAGGAATTGAAATTATCAAATGCATACTATTTGACCATAGAGCAATGAAATTGGAAATTAATGACAAAAGGAACCACAAAAACTCCATAAACACATGGATGTTAAGTAATAACTTCTTGAACAACCAAAGGGTCACAGATTACATTAAAGAAAAAAGTAAATGGTATCTACAAACAAATGAAAACATAAATACAACTTACTGGAATCTATAGGATGCCATGAAAGCAGTCCTCGGAGGGAAGATTATAGCAATAAACTCACACATGAGGAAAACAGAACATGAACAAATAAGTAGTCTCATGCTGCGCCTCAAACTTTTAGCAAAAAAAGAACAAGTGAAGACCAAGGCCCAAAGAAGGGAGGACACTATTAAGAGGAGGGCAGAAGTTAAAGCAATTGTACAAAGAAAACACTACAAAGAATTAATGAATCAAAGAGTTGGTTTTTTGAAAGAAAAAACAAAATTGATAAAACTCTAGCCAATCTTATCAAAAAAGTAAAGAAAAAATTCAACTTCATGCAATAAGGAATGAAAAGGGTGAAATCACTGTAGATCCTATAGAAATTCAAAAGATTATCAATATGAACTTTGAAAATCTTTTCTCCCATAGGATGAAAAATACAGAATAAATGGACAGATTTCTAGATATGCATGAATTGCTAAAGTTTAATCAAGAATAAATAAAAATCCTGAATAACCCAATATCAATTATTGCAAATGAAAATGCGATTAAATACCTACCAAGAAAGAAAAGCCTAGGTCCTTAGGATTCACAGCTGGATGCCAATTCTTCTCAAACTCTTCAGTGAAACTCAAAAGGAAGCAATTCTCCCTAACTCACTTCTGGAGGTAAGTATTATACTGATACCAAAACCAGAGAAAGGGAACTACAGGCCAATCTCCCTAATCAACATAGATGCAAAGATACTCAATAAAATACTAGCAAACAGCATTCAGCAAGTCATCAAGGAGATTATACACCATGATCAAGTGCAATTCATCCCAGGGATGCAGAGATGGTTTAATATATGCAAATCAATTAATGTAATACATCATATAAACAGAGCCACGAAAGCACATGATCATCTCAATAGATGCAGAAAAAGCCTTTGACAAAGTCCATCACTCATTTTTGATGAAAACCCCACAGAAAATAGGTATAGAAAGTCTTTACCTCAATCTGATCAAAGGCTTCTATGAGAAACTAATAGCAAGCATCATACTAAATGGACAAAAACTGAAAGCTTCCACTTTAAAATCAGGAACAAGTCAAGGATGCCCACTATCATTACTCCTATTCAACATAGTTCTGGAAACATTAGCCAGAGCAATTAGACAAGAGAGAGATACAAAAGGGATAAGGATAGGAAAGAAAGAAGTGAAATTATTACTCATAGATGACATGATACTCTACATGAAAGACCCCAAAAACTTCACCAAAAGACTCCTCTAATTAATCAACAAATTCAGCAGTGTAGCTGGATAAAAAGTCAATACTCAAAAATCAATAGCATTCCTATACACAAACAAACACAGTGAGAGAGAAATTAAGGAAATCACAATTTTCAAAATAGCGTTCAAAAAATTGAAATATTTAGCATTCAATCTAGCAAAATAAGTGAAAGAGCTTTACAGTGAAAACTACGGTACTCTGAAAAAGATATACAGGAAGATTTCAGAAAATCGAAAGATATTCCTTGCTCATGAATTGGAAGAACCAATACTTAAAATGGCCATACTCCCAAAATTGTTGTACAGATTCAATGCAATCCTAATAAAAATACCATTAATATACCTCATAGATCTACAGAAAATATTCCTCAAATTCATCTGGTACCAGAAGAGACCCAGAATACCAAAAGCAATCCTGGGAAATAAAAACAAATCAGATAGCATCACAATCCCTTACTGGAAATTATATTACAAGGCCACTGTGATAAAACCAGCATGGTATTGGCAAAAAACAGACCTGAGATCAATGGAACAGACTAGAAGGTACAGCCAAAACTACAAACACACTCAGCCAATGTATTTTTGACAAAGGGGCCAAACAAGTTCACTAGAAGAAAGATAGCCTCTTTACTAAATGGTGCTGGAGAAACTGGCCCACCACATGCCAAAGACGGAATCTAGACCCATGTCTATCACCATGCACCAGACTCAAATCAAAATGGATCAAAGACCTAAATATATAACATTAAAACAGAAACACTAAATGTACTGGAAGATAAAGCAGGTAAAAGTCTTGAAGATTCTGGGGTAGGCAGAGAGTTCATGAACAAAAATCAAACTGCATGGGAAATACTTCCAAGAATCAACAACTGGGATCTCATCTTATTAAAAAGTTTTTGCACATCAAGAGAAATCACCAACAGAGTAAAAAGAAAACTCACAAACTGGGAAAAATATTTTAACTGACTGTCCCTCAGACAAAGGACTTCTAAGTAGAACATATAAAGAACTAAAAAAAAACCCCAGCCCTCCCCCAAATTTAAAGACCGAATTCAAAAATGGGTATCTGAGATAAACACACACACACACACACACACACACACACACACACACACACAGGATAACAGAGAGTCATAGTACCTACTTCCATTGCTTTATTGAAAGGAACAGTTAATGTTTAATTGTTTAATCAATCTTACATGCCTATATTTGTTTAACTGAGTAACTAATTTGAAGATAACAATATGTAATACAATAACTATTGTTAATGTTCTATCACCTTGTCTGAAACTGTGTATTGCATCTATTGTTTGAGTGTTGTTTTGTTTATGTCAGTTTGTTTGTTAATGTGTGTTTGTTCTTTTTTTAAAAAAATAAAAAAGAAAAAAAAGAAAACCTGAAAGGCTAACTTTATGGTTTAATGTATTTAGATTAGGAAATAAAAAGAGGAATGAAAGTGATAGATTTTCTATAATGACCTAAAGGAAAAGATGAAGCAACAAAAGAAGGAGAAGCAGGAGGAGGAGGAGGAGGAAGCACAGTACACATGACATAAGGTTAGAAATGGAAGCCCTAAAACACAATTTATGTTCGAGATGTAAGAAAAGTCATTAGAATAAAAAATCACTGATATATTTTTTTAAATACATGTCCTGTGCTAATATAAGACTGCTAATGTGATTTTTTAATTATTCAGGACATATAGCTAAATATAGTGTCAAATATCTCTACTATTTAAAGCCTGTTTTCTCTCCCACCAAGGTAATGACTATAGAGTAAAAACACATATATTCTTGTACTTTGTATAGTTTATGTATGTGATGAGCATGTATATTTGAATACTCAATTTAAGGCAATTTTCACATAATTTTCTACAGTTTAGAAGAAATACCATGTAAATTACCTTTCTCATTTTTTTTTTACTGACAGTATTTACAATTTATACTTTCCATTAATACATTTTGTGATAGATTTAGAATAAATTTAAGGTTTAAGTCTCAAATGCTAGAGTACTGCTTTTTCTAACAGTTATGTTTAAAGAAAACAAACATAGAACACAACAAGTATAGAGACATCACTTGAAGTTCAAATTTTTGTTAAAATATAGCTTTTTTTCTCAACAGCTCATTATTTAGAAGATGCCAGAACTACCACAAAAGTTATGAGGCTTTTGACCTAAAATGGATCTATAAAACATCTTTCCATGGATCCCCCAAAGTGTGAATGTTGTTCTAAACTTTATTTGAAATTTTGTATTTCCAACAGTATTAGCACCATAGGATTATCATGCACCAATGAAACACAATAGACCAAGTCATCTTCAAATACAGTGCCATTTTTTTTCTTTACAAAGATTTTATTTAGGAAGGCTGCTACCAAGTAAATGTATACTTCACATAGGTCTTCAGTGAAAGTATGTATCAGTTGGCTGATCCAAGTAATGTAATTATGTTACACTGATCACTCTACATTCCTTCACTGTCACTGCTGTCTAGCCTATCCTGTCCTGGAGACTGGGTTTCGTGGAGTGCCAGAGAAAGTTCCCTTGGGGTTCCCAAGGGGCTCCAGTTGGAGTGAGACAAAGGAAAGCTCTAACAAGAGATGGGAGGGAAGTAGCAGTGCTCCTCTCCTTAAGAGCAACTCCTGATGTGGTTCTTCCTTCCAGGCTGCTCATCATCCTTTATCTTCTACTCCTGGCTTGGCAAAGGCTGACTTTTCTCCTGTCTCTTGTTGGTTTTCCTAACTCACCAATTAACTGTCTTATCCACAGTGAGATTTCTCTAATTGCTCTTTCTGAGAAGCCGCTGTCTTCTCCAGAGTTCCTGACTGAAAACAGTGTTAATTATATGTGTCTTTAAGAATCCCTCTAAATTTTTACCACCCTTGAGAAATTAAAAAACTGAAATCATGAGCTCTCAGATACTTATCCTGAATATTACAAAAGGGTTTAAGACTAGAAAATTTTTCACCTTATGAAATCTTCATATAACACATATACTTTCATATGAAAAATTTATATATAACCATCTAACTAGAAAACAACTTTTCCTTTTAAGCTAAAGAAACTAGTTTGAAAGGTGATAACTCCATTTTACAACTGACAAATGGATCAGATCAATAACAGTAAAGTCACAAAAAACAGCCTGTGAAGACCTGCCTTTTAAATGTCAGGTAGCTCTAACAATCTTGACCACTGAAACTAGAAGATCAACATAAACATGAACATATCGATTATTATGCAATTAAATGATGAAGAGTACAGTGCTCCACTGAACGTAGGTTGGAATAGCCACTGAGTGTTTACGTGAACAGCTGATACACCTAAGGTAAACAATTTTCAGACAGATGCACTGCTTAGTACAATGCCAGCAAGCATCAAATTTCGGCATTTTCAGAACACAATTCCAAGAAGAGCTAAGACTACCTTAATGAGAGTTCAGAGAAATAGCAAAGGCAATGTGCATCTTCACACTGAATTTCTCTCTGCAAAATGAAAACTATTTGCCAATTTTCTGCGATACATTTTCCTGCTTTCTTTTTGATTTTTTATTTCTAATATCAACATGCTTTATTTTTAATTATCTCATTATGGGCAAATTACAAACTGCTAATCAATATGAGTGCATTTCCATGTTGTCTAATCCTAATGTTTCATTTTCCTTTATGCCCTTGGGACACATTTACTCTTGATAAGATCAATACCTGTACTTTTCCAACTTACCCTGAGAATATAAGGTTCCAATATTATCTCTACATTACCCCAGTGTCTTTTTGTTTTACAGTAGTTGATACAAATACTTTGTTCTATTACACTGAAGTATATTAAAATGCTAAATTACACAATTTCTACTATTTATTAACTATATTATCTCTTTAGGGGTGATTTACTATTTTTTTCTTATGCGAAATTCATTGCAAATGTGGCCACTTGGAATTCACAAATGAAACACCTATTTGGTTTAGGTTTTGTTTATGGAGTATGGTAGCAAATTTTTAAGGTATATATTTTTAATATGTCTTATGGGTAGGATCATGTTTAATGAAGTATTATATATGCTATACTTCTTAATTTGGATCAAGTTTTTTCTTATAGATAATTAATATCATAGGCTACAGTATTTTTAAGAATATTATTTTTTGACAAGAATTATGAGACTGTATTGACTTTTATTTTTCACAAGAATTACTCTCTGAATATGTTGCTTTGGGAAATCTTTGAAACTATTTTAGTTATCTGATATTTAGCTATTTTCTTGTGAAATAATGTATAGGCAGTTCCCCAGACAGCTGTCTCTAAGCTGATTCTAAACTTTAAGAATTGGCATCTAAAAACATTTTGACACACTTTCCAAGGACTCTTGAAATATAATAAGTGATAAAGGAGCCATATCATGAGTCAAACTTTAATTGCTTATTAGTAAATATTTCATTTTAAAGATCTAAGCAAGCACATACTTTCTGAAGACTTCTGGTTTCAAATAAACAACTTCTATTCCCCACAGAGTAAAATAGCCTAGAATTTGTCTTTAAAACTCAGCATCAAAATCATTTTAAAAGGATTTCAAAACGTTTTTTGTTCCCTCAACATTTAGGGGTGCATGCTTTTTGTACAACTGTTCACACATAATTGCATGGATGTGAAGAAGTCAGTCTGTGAAGAAAGCATGGGGAGAAGAGGAAGGTAAGATGAAGGAGGAGCAGAAGGAAGAAGTCACTTCTGCCAGCGCTCACATGCAGCACAGGCATAGTACTATAATGGCAGATTTAAAATTTATTTTGCAATACGTTGCCATTCCTCAAAATCCTCCTTTACTGGCACTTCTGTTCATTGTACTCATTTCAACAGAAAGGATAATACACCTAAAATAAAGTGGCATTTGGGTCAGAAAGCACACTTCCTTGGTTTTTTAGTGAGTCTCATAAATGTAGGCACACTGAGAAAGAAAAATATTCTTCCTTTTCAAAAGACTATCTTACAGCTATGATCAAAGCATTAAACTTTTGCTAGAGGAGAAGGAAACTAAAACTTCAGGACCATTATTACCAAGAGGACACTGCCCTCATCCTTCTCTGTGGTAGGAAAATGTGACTGAGGCAGAAGTCTGAGGCTTTACTCTCCCTTACCCTACATCCAGTGTGAACTTCTAGTGGGGTGGTTACAGGAAGACCAAGACAGGGTGGATGGGAAGCTGAAAGCAGGAGGGACAGCTCAAATGGAGCACAGCCTGCTTCTATTTGCAATTCTAGGATACAGCTTCCCTCTAATGGATTCTGCAGAAAGATATGTCCTCAAAGCAATTTCAATACTTCAATACAGTGTTCTGGCTGAGAAAGAACATGACACAGTCTCTCTTGACCAATGTCGTGAAAGGGATCCAACCCCTCTTCATGTCACCCAGCAAGGACATAGGGGTCTTCTGTGGAAGCATATGGTGGGGTCATAGTTTTCCAGAGCATAGACTCAGTGGGGTGTCCACGATCACAGCCAGGTGCAAAATACAGCTGAGATGTCAGGATCTTCAATGGCAGGAGGATGCTAGGCACATTTATGTTAGTAGATGCAACTAGCTCTTGAACATAAGAGTCCTTTGAACCTCTGGAATATATTAGAGAATATCATTGCAGTACTCTTGTTATGGAAATGAATTCAAGGGTTTTTAACGCATTTTCATTATTTGAACTTTTAACTTTAAAGCTATCTTATAATTAGGGTTGGCAGATTTAAAATTAAAAAACATAGCTATTGCTTTAGACACATTTACCTAAAATTTAAATTTAACTGTGTATTCTATATTGTATGTGGATAGCCTACTTATAATTCCTCAGCAAGTTTGAAATTTTTTTATTTGTAGGAAGATTAATTACATAAGATAGAAATATTAATATTTTTCCAACCAAGTTTGTACTCATTAAGTTTTTATTCTGCCATGGAATAAGCATAGAGTGTGTGCTTCCTTTAATTACGTATTAATACCACTTTGAAACAAAAGAAGCAAACACTAGTAGTGACTCTTGAAGAGTTTTCAAATAGTACGCATTTATTCAACACAGACAAGAACAGAACATAAAGCAAGACAACGTGAATAACCTATGTCTGAAATTGTTTCTTATAAAAGAGCTCTTGAATTGGGTTATTTGTCTGCCTCTAGGCTAGATATTGTGACTGAGTATGAAAGGACCAAAAAAGGTTTGTTTGAAGAAAGATGGATGAGACATGTGCCCATGCAAGCATTTGCAAATAATTCTCTTGATGAGCTGGGAAAGAAGATGAAGAAAGCAAAGCTTGTAGAAATGTTTGAAGAACCTTCCTCCTTGTGAACCTAAGAGGTCCTGGGCCTGAGCAATCTCAAAGACCCAGAAAGGGCAGACAGTCCACGTAGGCTCAGAGCTGATACTCACAACAAACAAAAGCAAATTCCAAGGAATTAAGGAGCTGGTAGTTAGGGGAGTTTCCATGGAAACTTTTAATGACAAGGTAGAACTATAATGTTCATTATTTGTTTTAAGGACTTCAGGTCCATAGGCATATTCTCTGTGGAGATACTCAGGGAGTGGCGGAGCAGCAGAGGAAGAAGAGATCATTATCCTGTGAGTGGTGGTCTAAGTACCTGAAATGATAGGTAGGTCCATCTGTGGTTGCTCTTCCCTGTTTATGTTCAAGGAAAGGGGTATTTTAAGTGCTTTTTAGACACTGGTTTCTGACTTTGCCTAAGTAAGAATCGGGTGAACCATTTCTTATGTGGGGCTGCACGTCAGTTTTCTTAAATGTAAAATAGTCGAGGGGCTGGGGATTTAGCTCAGCGGCAAAAGCGCCTGCCTGGCAAGTGCAAGGTCGTGAGTTCGGTTCCTGGTACCAGAGAAAAACCAAAACCCCCCCCCCAAAAAAAAAGTAAAATAGTCGTATTTATGCTACTTACCTAATAGGGGTATTAGGAGTCGCATGTCTGATCACAATCTCTACTGGCTAAATAAATGTACACTAGTACAATAACACTACTATTAATAATTTTCCATGATCAGCATTGTAAACAAAATGGTCAAATCGAGGCAGGCATGGGATAAGAAACCAGATTGTTTGAAAACTAGATTGAAGAATATAGTAAAACAATTAATCAGTAAAAGCATAGACAGATTTCATTAGGTTATTTGAAATATAGTTTCACTCTATTTTCTGCTCAACCAAGAACTAGTCTTTATTTGAAAAGAAAAAAGATAATTTTCTTGAAGCAAAAGACAATTCCCTTAGCCATTTGTTCAGTATGTATTGATTAGAATTTTCTTTCAGATACATTACTATAGCATCTGAAATGATCCCTTACTCTTTGTCTAATGCCCAGGCAATTCTCCATCCACTTGTAATACAGTAATCAAAATGATCTCTAACAATATAAACCAGAAAAGAAACAATCCATCTTTAAAATTGTTCAATGTCTCAGAAAATTTAAAATCCAAACAGTTTAAAGTCTATATGCTTCATTTTCCACTGACCTTTCCAAAGTTGCTATTCAGCTCTGCCCATTTCCCATTGTACTGGTTTCAATTTTCTTCCTGAAACATGCAAATTCTAGTCTTGAACTCTGAGTGTCCTTGGCATGACCCTGGGCTGTCTGTGTCTGTGAACTTGGAGCCTGGAGCTTCTTCCGGGAGCACTACTGCCTACTTATGCATAAAAGACTACGTCTACCCCTACTGTAATACATTTTTTTTTTTTTTTCCGGTACTGGGAATCGAACTCACGACCTTGCGCTTGCCAGGCAGGCACTGTGTAACACATTTCTTAAAAGCATCCTTAGACAGCACTGACTGTTGCTCATTTCTCTGTTCCTGTGTTAGGCATTTAGTCTCTGCACCACTTTATCTCCAGCAAAAAAGTCACAGTCAGCAAGTACCAGTTAAATGAAAAAAAAACATTCCTATGCTTTGTTTTCTATTCCTTCACAAGCATTATTTCCAGGCAACTACTTGGAGTAACTCAGAGATTACATGTGTTTTCAAATAAAGATCAAAGGGGGAAAAATAAGTTACCATCTGTATAAATTTTTAAATTTATCTTTTCCTGTCCTACAAAGCAAGCACACAAAATTAAAATGGTCTGAATTTAAAATAGTTCATCATTTAAACTAAAGATTAGGATGAAAAGCTGATTTAAACACATAAATATCTCTAAATCAAATAATTTAACTAGGAAATCAAATCTACTTTTATGAAATCATCTGTACTTAACAGACACTAGAGATTTATAAATCTGCATGTCTAGTTCAGATTTAGTGGGCTCTTGTCCGGAAAGTCCTTCTTGTCTTTCTTGGTCAAGACAATCTCCTTTTTCTGTTAATCAGCATACATGATACAAATTCATTAATTTCCTGGACAAACTCATGGGTCTTTCAGTAGCATTGTCATCACCCTCTGATCTATCAGATATGGAAGTCATTGTCTTTATAAAGTATGTCCCACACATCTTTGTCCCAAATATCCCACCAGTTACAAAATCCAATGCAGGTTGCTCTGAGGTGTGTTGTAGTGTGTATGTCTTTTGTTATTGTTTTACTGGAAATACTCATTTTTATACAGAGCTGTATTCTCTAATAATATCCAAGCTGCTGTCCTTATACTGCATATTCTTTCTGTATGAACGAATCTTGCATCCAGCAACTTAATCACTCAAACCTACGACATCATACCTTTATCTAAGTGCAAATCCTAAACTACCCTCAGATCTTAGTGTATATTGCATTTGGTATGAGACCTTTAATGCCTTTCCTTTATATTTCCCTAATCGCCCACATCTCTGGATCCCAGGTTTCAGAGAATGGAGAATAAACTAATAGAAATGTCTGGAAAATCCATATATCAAACTTTACATATCTCAAGGACATACACACTTCCTAATATCGCACATAAGACTTGCTGTATAATTGTAAATGAAATTTACTGTTATTAATGTGTTCAACTTAGCAGAGTTTTAAATTCCAACTCTTTCAAATTCCACATGGAATAGAATTGAATGGGGAATATGCTCAGTGACATGGTTCTATTTCTTAAACACAAATTTCTAATTGGATTTCTGCAATACAGAAGCCTCCTTTAAAGTAGATGAGGAAGTAATTCCATTGCAATGAGAAAGACCAAATTGCCGTCATCATACAATGGTAATAATATGTACGATAATGATATGCGAATCAGAATTAGTCATCTAAGGTGGAAAAGTCATGAATTAGTAAGGAAGAGTAAAGTAAGAAACTAGAGAAGTTTCCATTTCATTTGAACATGTAATCAAATAACTTCAAAATTAAACCAAGGCCAATCACATGGTTTAGTGCTTTCCAAAAGTGCAAGCAGTGGCTCCATATCATTACCTACAATACAACGACTGAGCTATCATACCACACTCTCTTGTCCTCCCTTTTCTAATGATCTTGCCCACCATTTCTAATACAGATATCTCATCAATATCTAGACTGTCATCGGTACCTCATGAAATAACATATATGAAGCCATGGATCTATACTTTCTTTTGGGGTAACTCTGCTACAAATATTTAATTATCTGGTGGCACATGAAAGAGTTTGTTTTCCTTAAAATTAGTTTTAATCATTTAAGAGATAATAAAAAACTAAAATTATTTTCCTAGTATCTATATCACCCTATATAAACATGATAAATTTGTAACATTATGAGCTGAATATAAATTAGCTGGATGTGGAGCAGGGAAGGAAAACTTGCACTTGCATGGATAACTGGAAAACAGTGTTTGAAGCTACTCATCTCCTAACTTATTGTACTTCTTATAGAGCAGGGGCACATCACATTCCTTTTCCAAAATAAATTCTTACTTGGTTCTTATTGCTTTATAAGATGTGTGGGACATACTTTATAAAGACAATAAGAAATAAATTCTTATTGCTTTTTATATGAAGTAAGCATTTATTGTATTCTCAGTTTGTCATTTAAAATGGTCGTCTTACTCGATGTAGAAATTATCAGTAACTTCAGAAATCACTGTTTCTGGCAGGTCCCCTTCACTTCTAGCAGCTATCTGAGAACATGGCATGGTTTAGCCATTAGCTGTCATTTCTCAATCTTACTTGCTCCTTCAAACATCATTAAGACAGTAGACTGAGTCATATTATTCTTCTTCCACAGTTTGTAGACAAGATGCATACTTTGAAAAACCAGTGAAGTTAGTAATTACTTTTCTGATGTTGCTACTTTTTCATTACTCCCTAAGCACTGAGTGCCTTCATGGACTTTTCTCCAGTTTATTTGAGAGAAAAATGAAAGGGAAAAATGAAATCAAAGAAAAATAATATTTTTTCTTGTATCCATACCATCCTAGCATTTCATCAGAAATGGATGCTTCATTATGCACAGAGAGGAAAGGGCTCCTTCCCGCTTCCCTGCCTTTCTTGTGTTCTTTGGATCTTTAGAATGGTTGACGTCATATCACATAAGTGGTTATCTACTCACTGAATAACTTGAGGATCTTTAAATTCCCTCTTCATCCATTTTTGTTTTTGAAACTTTTTTCAAAGGCAGAAAATGAGGGGCTGGGGATTTAGCTCAGCGGCAAAGTGCCTGCCTGGCAAGCGCAAGGTCGTGAGTTCGGTTCCTGGTACCGGAGAAAAAACAAAAACAAACAAACAAAAAAAAAAGGCAGAAAATGATGTAAATTTTTATAGTATATTAAGTTGGTATTCAACAGTCATTGTAGGAAACAATATTCAGGTTCCTCAGAAAATTAAAAATAGAATCACCATGTGATCCAGCAATCTCGCTTTGGGGTATGTACCAAAAGGAACTGCATCAGTATGGTGAAGACATATCTGTACTCCTATATTCACCATGGCACTACTTAAAATAGCCACGCAAAGGACTTAACCTACTGGCAGATGAATGGATAAAGAAAATGTGGTATACACACACACACACACACACACACACACACACACACACGAATGCTACTGTGTCTTCAAAAATCCTTTCATTTACAGCAGCATGGATTAATCTGGAAGACATTATTGGAAATGAAATAAACTAGGTAGGGAAAGAAAAAATGCTACATGATCCTCATAATATGGGAAAGTTTTTAAAAGTCAAACTTATGGAAACAAAGAATAGAAAGATGGTAGGTAGGCAGGGACTGGAGGCAGGATTACAGGGACAAGATATTGTTGGCCAGGTGGGGCAACTTTCAGTGAAAAGAATAAATAAATTTAGGAAATATAGTACAGCATGGTGACTACGACTAATAACTTACTATATGTTTGAATATTTCTAAGCAAATAGACTTTAAACGTTCTCAACATAACATGGTATGGGAGGTGACAGTATGTTAATAAGCTTTACTGATCCTTTCACAATGTATACACATATCAAGCACCATGTTGTACATCATAAATGCATAAAATTTTTATTTTTCAATAATATTTCAATAAAAATTTCAAAGTAGGTAGTGAAATAAGTCCTCAGTTTATAGCCTTCGAGTTCAGGTGTACTGTGAACATTCACAGATGTACCAAGTAACATTCACTCTGTTAAATTACAAACCAATAAGATTTATGAATGTTCTCTCAGAAGAGAATTCTTTTCTAAGTCAGAGATTTACTGTATAATAACAATAATTGTATAATTTATTGTATCATAAATTCTGCTTATTTTCCATTATATTACAAAAATATAAAAAGTGAATTCCATTTCTTTGGGCTTAAAAGAAGATACCAATTAATCTATTTTGGCTATCAATGTTTTTTTTTTTTTTTTTTTTTTGTTTTTTTTCCGGTACCGGGAACCGAACTCACGACCTTGCACTTGCCAGGCAGGCGCTTTGCCGCTGAGCTAAATCCCCAGCCCTTGGCTATCATTTTATATAAAAAATTAAAAGGTCTCTAATTCAGAAGCAAAATCAATTACAGCGCAAAAAATCAATGAATTAGTGTCTGGTTGTGTGCTATATTTGAAAAATTATTTTCCCATTATGGGATTAAAAAATTTTTAATTCAACAACATGGAACTGAATTGAATTAACTATAGATTCACTTCTGCTGTTAATAAAAATGTCTAGTAGTCAATTAGCTAGATAAGGATGCTACAAAAAACATAGGGTTAAACTGTTTGAAATAAAAGTTTATTAGAAGTATATTTGAGGAACAATTACTTTAAAAAGCATGATCTGAAACTTAAAAATAGAGGCATATATTCGCTGTTTTTCTTCTTGGAAACAAATCCCTCAGGAACTTCAGCTGCCAATACTTTCCCAGATTAATTAGAAGCTTCCTGATTCATTTTATGTAATAACTCCAGATCTTTAAATGTGTTTTGAACAATATGCAATGGAATTACAATGCTGAACTCCTACCGTCTTGTCTAGTGAAACTCTGTATTACCTCTAATGTTTCACTGAAGAATTATTTTCTTATTCTCTTTAATGGTTTGAGCAATCTTTCATTCTTACGTCTGATAATCTGAGCAATGTAGTTGAGGATAGCGATATGCAATGTAACAACCACTGTTGATTTGTATTAATTTGTCTTGAGACTCTGTATCACTTTGAATGTTCTTGCTTTGATTTGTTGATGTTCGTGATACCGCTATGCTGCTACTGTTCTATTTTTTGTTTGTTGTTTCTCATGTACTACTCTAAGATAAAAAAATAAAAAAGTAAAAGAAAATTAATGCAAACAGTCATAACTTAAAAAAATGTGTTGTGTAGTTTATATTACTTATTAATTCAGGCTGCTTTTGTTCCAATTAGTTCAAATTACTGATATTTTATGGAGAAATGTAAAATATCAAAAGTGTATTTTAGATACAAAATTTTATAGATGATGCCTGTAATATTTTATAGATTGTTTCCCAAACTAATTAGTCATGCAAAAATCTTCATTAGCTAGCTCTAGTCTTGAAATGATGAGAACATCACTGTGTGTACCAGCTTTATTTTCGTATTCTAATAGAAAATCCATTAAAAAATTTACACTGCTGTCACAGGAAGTGAATGTATCTGACAGTGAGGATGTAGACAGTATTGGGGTACTGTCCCACCTTAAAGAATAGAAATGAAGACCATAATAACTGAAATTTAAACAGAAAAAATAAATCTATCCCCTCTCTAGTGATGCATATCTTGTTCACAGTCTCCTAAGAAAAGCTTTTAACTAGAAGAAAGGTTTTTAGAAAATGTCAACCCTGCATTAGGGTATGTGACAAATTACTGGAATTAACATTGATTAGATGTTTTCTTTTTTCATAAGTGAGTCTGTCATTAGGCAAACACGCTTATGAAAGTAACAGTGATGCTATTAGGTGATTGTCCTCATTAAGTGTGCTACAATTTTCAATTAGGTTTGAAGCCCAGGACATACAATGCACTTTAAAAATTGCCACAACTTTAGATAATCTAGAACTTCATGCTTTTAGATCTCATGTTCTGAGTGGTACAAACACAGAAATAAGCAATTTAAGTATCAAAACATTGACAAAAGTTAATTCTTTTCAAACAAAAATGGCAGTAATTACAGTTCAAGCTTTATTCAGCATCAACAGGATGTTAAGCAGTGTCCTGACAAAATTGAGAGGGAGGCCTGACACTTAAATATGAAAAAGTACACAACTGAGGTTATCATACAGAGAAATTAAAAAATCCAAGCACGCATTCACTCACACATTCACACACAGGCAGAGACATAGACACAGAGACATGCATACATACACACTCATGCACAGACATTCACAAATGCATGAACATACATACCCACTCACACACACAGGCATAAAGATGAACACACACATACAGACACACCCATACACTCATGAATAGACTTTTTAAAATTTCTATTTTAAAGAAAATAGTACAAAAAGAACAATAGCAAAATAAAACCAAAACAAAGCAAGTAAAAATGGTACAAGGTTTCAGACCAAATGATACAGATTAATAGTGGTTGTTACATTATATATTGTTGTCTTCAATGAAGTTGCTTATATTACCAGGTATAAGCATGCAAAATTGATCTAAATATGAAAAAAAGTTTAATCACTAACTCTTCCCCTCAACAAACCATCAGACACCAGCAGTACAGTCACACCACTGATATACATACATACACACAAACATATACATATATATATGTATATAGTGCCTTAGTACTTTCTTTTTCTTCTTTCCTTCATCCCAGTTGTTCCTTCCTTTGAGCAAGAATGTCGAATAATATGTAAAGAATGAAATTCAGTAGTATAGCTGGATACAAAATCAACACTCAAAAATCAATAGCATTCCTGTACACAAACAACAAGCAGACTGAGAAGGAAATCAGTGAAATCACACCTTTCATAATAGCATTTAAAAATGAAATACTTAGGAATCAATCTAACAAAAGAAGTAAAAGATTCTCTTTCTTATTATCTATTGTACATTTTGGGTTTTATTTACTCTTTCATGTTCTTACACCAGGGAAACAATGTGCTGTTTACACATGTGGGTCAGATTTATTTCACTTATGAGTATTGTATTTATTTCACTTATGAGTCTCTAGTTGCATCCACTTACCTACAAAAGCCTTGAGTTTATCTTTTTTAATAGCTGGGTAATACTCCATTGTATAGAAATAACACATCTTTTTTTACCCATTTCTCAGCTGATAGGCATTTGGGTTGTTTCCAAGACTTAACTGCGCTGCTATTAACATGGGTGCACATATATCACTGTGGTATGACATTTTTAATTCTTCTGGATAAAAACCCAGAAGGGAAATAGCTGGGTTAAGTGGGACTTCTAATCCTAGGTTTGTGAGGAATCCCCAACTGATTTCCACAGTGGTTTCACCAATCTACACTCCCAGCACCAGTGGAGAAGTGTTCCTTTTTCCCCACAGCCTCCCCAGCATTTGTCATTGGTTGATTTCTTGATGATAGCCATTCTTTGTGAGGTGAGATGAAATCTCAGTGTTATTTTAATTTCTCAAATGACTAGTGATATTGAACATTTTTTTATGTATT
>NW_004955402.1:53042954-53079722 GCF_000276665.1 Chinchilla lanigera | reverse complement strand
GGGGGCCTGATTTGTTTTAATTCTTTATATGTTCTAGATAGGAGTCCTTTGTCTGAGGGGCAGTTGGATAAATTTTTTTCCCAATTCGTGGGTTTTCTTTTTACTCTGTTGGTGATTTCTTTAGATGTGCAAAAACTTTTCGTAAGATGAGATCCCAGTTGTTGATTCTTTGAAGTATTTCCCATACAGTTTGGTTTCTGTCCATGAATTCTTTTCCTACCCCTGCGTCTTTGAGAGTTTTAACTATTTTTTCTTCCAGTAGATTTAGTGTTTCTATTTTGATATTTAGATCTTTAATCCAGTTTGACTTTAATTTAGTGCATGGTGGTAGACATGGGTCTAGTTTTAGTCTTCGGCATGTGGAAAGCCATTTTTTCCAGCACCATTTTGTTAAAGGGGCTATCTTTCTTCCAGTGCACTTGTTTGGTCCCTTTGTCAAAAATAAGGTGGCTGAGTGTGTTTGTAGCTGTCTCTGTATCTTCCAGTCTGTTCCATTGATCTTCAGGTCTGTTTTTTGCCAGTATCCTGCTGTTTTTATCACAGTAGCTTTGTAATGTAAGTCAGGGATTATGATACCTCGTGCTTTTCCTTTGTTGCCTAGGACTGCTTTTGCTATTCTAGGCCTGTTCTGGTTCCAATGAATTTTAGGAATGTTTTCTCTAGATCTATGAGGTATACTAATGGAATTTTAATGGGGATTGCATTGAATATGTACAACAATTTTGGGAGTATGGTCATTTTCACAATGTTGGTTCTTCCTATCCATGAGCAAGGAATATCTTTCCATTTTCTGAAATCCTCTTCAATCTCTTTTTTCAGAGCACTGTTATTTTCACTGTATAGATCTTTTACTTCTTTTGTTAGATTGATTCCTAAGTATTGCATTTTTAAATGCTATTATGAAAGGTGTGGTTTCACTGATTTTGTTCTCAGTCTGCTTGTTGTTTGTGTACAGAAATGCTATTGATTTTTGAGTGTTGATTTTGTATCCAGCTATGCTATTGAATTTCATATTAAATCTATGAGCCTTTTGGTGGAGTTTTTGGGGTCTTCTATGTACAGTATCATGTCATCTGCAATAATGATAATTTCACTTCTTTTTCTCCTATCCATATTCCTCTTAATTCTCTCTCTTGTCTAATTGCTTTGGCTAATATTTCCAGAACTATATTGAATAGGAGTGGTGAATGTAATCACCATATCAACAGAGCCAAAGCCACAAATCACATGATCACCTCGACTGAGGCAAAAAAACCTTTTGATAAAGTCTAACACTTATTCGTGATAAAAACCTTACAGAAAATTGGCACAGATGGCCTTTCCCTCAATCTGATGAAAGCCATTTATGACAAACCAGCAGCTAATGTCACTCTAAATGGTTAAAAACTGCAAGCTTTCACTTTAAAATCAAGAATAAGACAAGGATGTCCACAAACAGACTTTCAAATACAGACAGTGTTATGGTTTGGTTTTTAAATATCCCCCAAAAGCTCATGTGTCAAAAGCTTGGTCTCTAAATAACAGTGCTAGTTGAAAATGGTAGAAATTCTAGGAATTGAGGCCTAGTTGGAGGAATTAGGTCTCTGGAGGTGTGCCTTCGAAAGATGTATTGTGTTCATGGCCTCTCTGTCTCTCTGTCTGTCTGTCTGTCTCTCTTTCTCTCTCCACCAGCCTTGTGTCCTTCCTATCTCCCTCTCCACCCTTCTCTCCCTTTCTCCTGCCTCCTGCACCCTGTGAGTAGCTCCATCACACCCCCCCTACCAGGACATGTCTGTCTCACCAGAGGCACAGAAACAGCACAGCCAGCTACCAGTGAAACCTCTGAAGCCGTATGCCAAAGCAAGTCTTTCCTCCTTTAAGTCATTTTGTTTTTCTCAGGTATTCTGATGAAAAGCTGCCAAACATTATGCATACAGACAGATAGACAGACAGACAGACAGACAGACACACACACACACACACACACACACATACACACGACAAAAGACAATAACTTACAGCAAGTAAAATGAGCTCAGCAGACTTCTTTCTCAAGTTCTTCATTTTGTTAATATATTACCTTAATATTTCAGTTACTAAAATGACAAAAATATAGGTTTATCCAACAGAAAATGTCTTTGATGGGAAAGAGAGCAGGGCAGAGTAATGGAGAAGCCAACAATGAAAAGCAATACAATACAGTGTTGCTGATTGTCTCTCAATGCTAAGTGGAGATGAAGGGCTCTCAGGAGAAGGGGTAAACTGAGAGGGGTGGGAGTGACTGTTCATTATGAACGGTTGTTTCTCTTCTGACTGCTGAGATGAACTCCTGATGGCCATGGTGATGATTTGGGGAGGTGGGACACCTAAGAGGTGCTGAAACTAAAAGGACAGAGCCTTCATGATAGGGATTCATGCCCTCCTAAGGGCAGCCCAGGAGATACTTCTTGCCCTAGGTGAGAACAAAGCTAGAATGCGCCATCTGTGACTCAGGAGGAAGATTTGCACGGGAGCCAAGTCTGCTGGGACCTTGATCTTGGACTTTGCAACTTCTACAACTGTGAGAAATAAATTTGTGTTGACTGTAAGCCGTCCAATTCATGATATTTTGTGACAGAAGTGTAAATGGATGGAGCCAGTGGTGAAATGTTAGCTACAGACTAATTTCCAATAACAACCTTTGCAAAAGCCACTGGTGAAGGTAACGAAAATTAGGCAAAGCAGCCAGTCAGCACACTTGGCTCGGAGAATTTAAAGACAGGCCAATTTGAGTGGCTCGAGTTACTTGGGCACAGAGTTAAAATAATTGCTCAGCCTCCCAGGAGAAACAACCTTTCCAATGCTTAAATACTATTAATCTGGGTTTGTTCAATTTTGCACAGATTTTGAGGGCTTCATAATCTTCTAGCAGAGGATTAATCAGTTAATACCATACACAAATGCTTCACAAAAATATTTTTAAAGCCGTATCAATTCACTGAAGCTTTTAATCAAAACAAAGACCAACCAGGGCAGGGGTTTTTCTATCATTCACAAGAATGTTTTGAACAAATACACCTTTAAATACACATACATGTAGAATTTTTAACACCATAATTGAAAGAAGCAAAATGTAGTTGAAATATTCATGGAAGATTTATGTGTGATGATACATTTTGTAAATATTCTTAACCTGTATTGCCTGAGACATTTAAGAGCACCCACATAGAGATACACACAGAATAACATATCATGGTCTACACAGGAAGCCAATAAGTAACATTTCATTTAATCAACGGTTAGTGAATTATTTCTACCTGACATCATGTGCTAATGTAAACCTTATGTTAGTGGGAAATCTGCACAAATAGGTGGACAGTTTCAACGAGCAGTGGGAATGTGAAGGAAGCCCTCCCGGAGGAAGAGAAGTCCTACCCAATAAAATACGGTAATTAAAAGCTTCTCATACAAGAGGAGAGAGTGTGCAGAAAGCATTCTAGGCAGAAGACACAAAGGACTAAGCGTCTGGAAACAAGAATG
This sequence comes from Chinchilla lanigera, assembly GCF_000276665.1. Taxonomy (NCBI): domain Eukaryota; kingdom Metazoa; phylum Chordata; class Mammalia; order Rodentia; family Chinchillidae; genus Chinchilla; species Chinchilla lanigera. The sequence continues at coordinate 53,076,224 of NW_004955402.1, read as the reverse complement.
AGCCAGAAAGATGGGTTCTCTGTTTGACAGCTACATTTATTCACTGTGGCCAGAACAGAGCTTTACAGGATACAAACCAGAAGAGTGTATGGCCCACAGCAGAGACAAGCTTTGAAAAGACGTAGGTCTACAACTGCGAAAAACGATGGAAATTTAAAATGCTTTTCAGTTTTATTTTTAAGTTAGTAGTAAAAACATTTATGTCACTGTAAATAAAAAGGGGTGAGAAAGCTAACTGAAAGAGTGCAAGAAAGCATAGTAGAGATTAAACAGTGTTCCTTTGAAGTGACTCATTCAGAGGAAAGCTGTGAGGAATTTAGAGCAAGGAGGGGTACGAGTTGCATCATATTTGGAACACATAAATAAAGGCACATTTAGGGGCACTATGATTGAGGGACATTTACTCAGCAGTCGAGGGACTTCCATTAGATGCTTGCAAAATGGAATGCAAGGTGAGGCTGCTTGCTGTGAGTGCTCAGAAGCACGGCAGACCAGATGGAAAGGGATCGGGAGAGGTTTGAATGTGATTCTAGGGAACACATCAAGGTTCCAGCCTAGGTTGAAAAACAGGTCCAGTAAAGTGTGTGTGTGTGGGGGGGTGTAGGTATGAGTGTGTGCATAAGAGAAAGGGAGAGACAGAAAAAAGGTGTGTTTGTGTGTGAGAGAGAGGCATGTATATTCATCAGAGTGAAGGCAAAGTGCTGCATGCCAGTTAATACTTCTACTCTTAACAATAAACAATGCTTTTCCTCAAATATTCAGTAGTTATGAGGAAGGCAGGTTCAAAAAGTAGGCCAGTGGAAGACTTTTGTGCTTTCCTCATACACAGCACTATTCAGCATATCCTCATACAGATCCACACTCACTCGGAAAGAAGATAGGTTAAAAAGAACAAACATGAAAAGGAAAGGGTTTCTTGCCCTGGGAATTTGAAAGGAAGCATACCCCGGCTTGAGATGAGAAATTTCAGGAAAAATAAGGTTGGGCTTTTGAAATGATGCAGAGAAGACGGTACATTTTTAGGATAGAAGCCACTACGTCAACAGTTGTAAACAGGTTTAAAAGCAAAACAGCTGGATGTGTGCCAGAGAAGCACTTGAGCTGAGAAGTTTTAGGCCAGCCTGCTCAACACTGAGACCCCAGCTGGAAATAAATATATATTAAAGAAATAGATTGAGTAGCTTAGCTGCAAAATAATAAAACCACCAATGTCACTTAATACAAATCTCTCATACCCATAAGTTTACCAGATATTAGTGAGTGTTATAATTTCTTGACTATTCATGAAAGGTATGTATGATTTAGCATTTATTTACTGTTTCAGATTACTTATTATGGTGTGGAGACAATATGTTCATGTAAAAAATACTGATCTAGCTGCTTTAGCAGTTTTATTTAAAGTATAAATTGATACATACTCATGGCTATTTGCATAAGACTTCTTGGTGTCTGTCTATGTATTAATATAGTCTACCAATGTATTATATTTTTCTAGATCTAAGATTGGTATGTCTATATATATGTGAATATTCCTGTTATAGGATCATATCAGGGAAGAATAATATCATTTGAACCACTAGAGGTGATGTCAAGTTGGGAAACTCCTAATTACTTTTCACCCAAAGATTGATAATACCTGGGGAATTTAGTGATTCTTGTAATAGTTGGGAAAATTTCACCTTTTTATCTTTCTGTCATTCATACTGAACTTTTATGTTCAATTTTTTGGTACTGATGAACTTTCTCCTTTTCCCTGAACCCCTTAGGTACTGCACCAGGAAAGAAGGAAGTGCTTAAACATTGAACTAACAAGGGGCAACTTAAGAGGTCATCCCAGCAAAGCGCTCAATGCGTGCATTCAGGAAAAACTAACTGGTGGTCAATAGTGAGTGTCAGAGAATCCACGCACGGTAGACAAGTGCTGCATGATCTCACTCACACCTGGACTGTAAAAGCAGAAAAAGCTCACCTCATAGAACTTGAGAATACAAGGGTGGTCATCAAAGGCTGGGGACAGTAAGAGGTGGGAGCGATGCCTGAAGTCGACCAGTTAAACAGAAGAAGCTTTGTCTTGCTATTGAACAGCTGTTTGACTACAGATAACAATGTTTTGCAGATCTCAAGAAGCAGAAGGACAAGGTTTTGCATGTTTCCACCTTAGAGAAATGATAAATGTACAAGTAGGGAGGTATACTTACTCGTATTTAAATATCATTCAGCGGAGACATACATGGAAACCACTCAGAAACATGCATAATTTTGTTTATATCACTTAGCAATAAACTTAAAAATAAATTAAAAAATTAATAGTGAGATGTAATTATAAGTTAAATTTTGTAGAAAAGTCTATAAGGACATTAAAGAATTAAGAAATTTTTAAAACACAAATAGTGTACTAATCCAAAAGTGGATTTTATAATAACTTTCATCCAAGCACACACCATCAAATAAAGTTACATTAGTATACAATACCTAAAATGAGTATCTTTTAATTATGTATATTTAAGACAAGTACCAGATGTAATCACTATATTGGTTCCATAGTCCTTTATATTTTTTTCTTTCCTGAATGTGAATTATGAGCTGTTATTAATTGTGCTCTATGATACTACAGTTCTCACTACAGTGACCAAGGCTTAGTCATGAGAATGTAAGAACAGTACTTTCTATGATAGTCACCACTGAGGTAGTATGTTTCTTTGTCACTAACCAGTGGCCCAGTGTTCTTCATACATAAGAAGTTATTATTGAATTATCTTCAAAGCAAAATGCTAAGAAAATTGACCCATTTTAAATGTTCAGTAAAAATTAGCCACTGATTATTACTGGTATTGCCAATTAGATAACATAAAGAAGAACAAAGAGACCTAGAAGAAATAGAATATATTTAAAATGAGAAAAGTTTAAAATATTCAGAAAAACTGATGAGCCACAACAAAGACAAAAGGCTTCCTTTGGGTACTGCTGACATTTATTTATTGAATTTAGAATTCAAATTCCCAGTTCAATGAATTTGGAACACAATAAATTAAGTGGTACCTTAACAAAAAATATTTTGAAATACATTCCTGGAATTAAAAAACACTTTAACACCACGGGTGAAAATAAGCACGTTTTGATATGGTCAGTGTGGTTCTTAATTGCAGTGGTTGAGCGTTGTTTATTTTCAGAGAGTAGAATCACATTGGAAACCTTGCATCTCCTGTATTTCAGTCCAGTTTGAAATTCTTTACCCTTCATTTAATTCTCATTTTTAACGTGGATACACTGTTGCAAACAGAAATCTTTTTAGAGAGTTGTCATTTCAAAGTAGTTGTCCATTCTTTTTTCAGAAAAAAGATGAATATTGTCATTATTTGCATTGATATAATGAAGATAAATGAGTTCAAATTACCCATAATCTAGGGTTTGAATATAAATGACAAGTTATTTGCCAATACAGCTGCAGGTAATTTTACTGAAAGAGAAGGATTGCCAATATTTTACATTTTATGCTGTGGTATTTACCCACAAAATGGTATATGCTTTTCGCCTGCTGTCAAAAACAAACAAACAAACAAACAAACCCAGAACCTTTTTGTATCTTACTTCACATCCTTATGTAAAAGCAAGCTGTCATCCTGATCAAATATCTACAGAAAGATACGCCACTATTTTGATATGATATCAAACAGAGGGGAGAAAGAGAGTGATAGTGAAAGGGAAAAGAAATGAATTCATTATAGTAGTTTACAGAATCAGTTATTCATGCACATACGTATTAAATTATTTCAGTCTTTTGTTACTTTATATATGAGCAAAACACACAAATATATAGTCCTTCAGAAGAGCAGAAGTTTTGCATCAATTTGAGAAATAAAATAGATCAAGTGGTTTCTGACGCAGCAAGCACAGCTTCAGGGACCTGCTGCCATCCAGGAAGATATTACAGTCCTAGTAGGACAGTACTGCTGTTTACTCTTCTTCCTCCCATGGCGTTCTCTATCCCAACATACTGATGATTATCAGCTTGTGTTTTTGTTTTATTTTGACACAGCTACTTTCACAAGTATCCAAAGGACATTTCGAAGTATACTTCAAAGTGTTTCATGGTTATTTTTACACATAATTATTACACATTCTCTAAGAAATATTGAAGCTTTTCACATTAAATTAAATAAGTAGTTACTGACTGACAAATACCTTATTTCAAATACAAAAGTATTTTGGTATTTTATAATATTAAACTATACTTATTCTTTAGGGATTTTTTTTCCTTTCTTTGGTTTTTCTCTACAGATTTATGTTAATGTTTACAAATAATACAAAAAACTCTATAAAAGTCCTCCTTCCTGAATATTAGATCAAATTTCTCTAACACTGATACAGATTCTTTTTACTGTAGTATTAATTATAAAAGTGGTTATTCTTCAGTAAGATACGAAAACCCTTATCCTGTACTTATCTTTTTAGCAAAAAGGTCTATGTACATCTATATAATAATTAGAAATCCAGAAATGAGAAAAGGGACTATATTTTAAGTTATCAGAGAGAACAGTGGTTCTCATATTTACTGATTACAACAATAATATCCAGTTTATTCCTCAATCTTATGCTAATCCTCAGTACCTTTATTCATTTTTTTAAGACATTCAACTCTCAGAATTTGTATGATAAATTACTTGATTACTGCGTAGTTTGCAAATTTGCTATACTCTGCTTTTTTTTTTCTTAAATGTGACAATTGGTATAGAAGACACTTAAAGGGTATTTGCTAAATGAATGTTAATTACACCATTTTTATTATCTCTAACATTTGATTTAAAGACAATGATCTTTCCTTGTCATACAGTACTGACACATATTAAATAATTTCTCCTTAAGAACAAAGACTAGTGTAATCTACCATAAAACAATATAGTTGGCACCACACAATGACAGAGTGAGGAACTCTTGACAGCTATTTCAGACATCAGCAAAAAATATCTCAGAGTCAGCTTTTGCAGAATTCAGGAATACAATAAAAATATTGACAAGAACCAGGCAACACATTAATGATGACAGAAGCTGCTACACTGTTGCAGAGAGGGTGTGGCACTGCGAACGTCTGCCCATCATTTTTCCCTCTAGGTGGCAGCCACAGAGTCAGCTGGCCACTCTCATAGTGAAGCCTGTTGGAGCCAAAAGGGACAAAACAGATGCTAGTGTCAAAGAACTGTGCTGTCTGATGGCTCCCTGCATGAGAGCTTTCCATTAATTTGTTTAAATCAGAGCATTCTTAGGGCAAAGCAACAAATCCCCTTGTTGCGCAAAGCAAGGAATAAAAGGCAAGACGAGCATCAAACCAATCATTCATGGTAGAGAGATTGAATATAGAGACAGGTGAAAAAATAAGGGGTTTAAAAAATCCTGAGTATTCTGGCGAATTAAGAAGACTAACTGCATGCCCATGGCTGTACATATACTCTGGAAAGAGCACAGAGTAACCTCAGGGCTCACTGCTAGCTCACTTTCAGACTTCAAATGGGATGTGAAGGCTGAGGCAGATCCGTAAGGGGCCCAAGTCAGCACCAAAGAAATACAGAAGAAAGGAAGTTGAGAATCAGACTGGAGAAAGATGAAAAGCAATGGAGAGGATCATCCAAAGCTAAAGCTGGTTCCTGAAAACAGTATGAACAAAAGTGACCAGCCTTCAGATACACTGTGAAAAAGAACAGAAGATTCAAATTTTTAAAATCAGTAATGAGGGGCTGGGGATTTAGCTCAGCAGCAAAGCGCCTGCCTGGCAAGCGCAAGGTCGTGAGTTCCATTCCTGGTACCGGAGAAAAACAAAACAAAACAAAACAAAAAACAAACAAACAAAAAAAATCAGTAATGAAAATAAAGACATTACTATAGACCTTATAAGGTAGATAAAAGGATTACAAGACATGTTACAAACAATTGTATAATAAAAAGCTAAGAAATCAAGATGAAATGGACAAATTTTTAAAAGCACATGTAATACCTGAAGAAGGATAGTACTGAAGAAGTATTTCTACTGAAGTAGAAAGTATTAACAAACTCATTATTGGTTAAAAGACTGAATTAGTAGTCAACCTTACCCACCCCCAAAGAAAAGCCCCGAATCAAACAGTTTCATTGGTGTATTCTACAAAATTTCAAACAAGTAGTAACACCAATCCTTTTCCAATTTTCCTAAGTAATAGAAAACCAAGAGGGAACACTCTTAATATAGTGTTAATACAATTTAATTGACACTAATGTCAAAGAAATATTTCATAAGAAAACTATACACCAATACTTCTTGTGAAAAATGATGGAAAAAATCCTCAAAAATAGTAATAAATTGAATACAATTGCACACACAAAAAAAATGCCATACCAAGTGGGGTTTATTTTTAGGAACAGAAGTGTGTTTCAACACATCAGAATTGATCAAAGTAATGTGTCATAGTAGATTAAAGAAACAAATTTACACAATTTTCTCAATGATATCACAATGTATTTGACAAAAATAACCTCTATTGTTATAAGAAAAAATATTCAACAAACTGGGAATAGAAGGAAGCTTTTGCAGTCTGATAGAAGCCATCTATGCAAAACCTATAGGGAACCTATTTAAAGCATTATAAAACCTTTGCTCTAAGTTCAGAATCAAGATAATGATGAAAACTTTAGCCACTTCCGTTTAACACTGTACTAGTACTGGTTCTCATCAAACTACAGGCCAGAAGAATTAGTCAACAAATGCAAATGGGAAAAAAGAAAATTATCTCATTTCCTTAAGTCCTCATCATACATGTGGTATGACCAAAATTATGGTACATATTTGCATTTTAAAAATTTACTAAGGTTAAAAAAAAATCGACAGCATTCTCCTTCAAAATACTCTTTCTCCTTGCTTTAAACATACTTATCTCACCATTTTTGCTATTTCCTGAAGCAGTTGTGGAAGATGTTTTGAGCACCTTTACAAGGTGTAGTTGAAATCCCATAAGTCCTGCTGTGTAGGGCCATCCAACACAAGAGCAAGTTCATAAAAACATTACCGTGCATCCTCACCCACCCACACTGCATAATGTGCAACTCTTAGCTCTTTCCCAAAGTCAAAATGTGTATGGAAGATAAACATTTGAAATTAATTCAGGACATCGAGGCAGCCAGACAACACAACTAAAGACATTCATGAAAACACTCCTTGAACTTCTTCAAAAAGTGCCAAGAAAAATGGGGCACGTGTGTTTAAACTGAGAAAGAGTATTTTGAGAGAGGCTAACACCAAGCATTATATTGTTTGATCGTTGTTTTCTGATTTTTGTAAATAGAAAAATGTTAAAAATGCACAGACACACACACACACACACACACACACACACACACTACTATTAGAACTTATGAGACACAAATTCAGCCATGTGGCAGAATATAGGGCCAAAATGCAAAAACCAATTGTATAGTACTGTACCAGTAATGGATTATCTGAAAATAAAATGAAAAATGCAATTCCATTTACAGTAGCACCAAAAAGAATATAACACACAGGAATAACTTTCTCTCAAGAGGGATAAGATTTATACACTGATACCACAAAATATATAAATAAATAAGTATATATATATAAAAACAGAGAGAAAAAGACAGAAAGAAAGAGATGACAGGGACAGAGAGAGAGAGCTGCAACCCATTCTGTGGTTCACAAACGTTTTATATGTGGAATGTGCTAAGCATAAGCACAAGCACAGAGCATACATGGATGGTTAAGAAAGCTCATAGATTTGCCTTTTACTCTGCTTTTTTTTTTTTTTTTTTTTTTTTTCCAGCTTCTCTTCTGGTACCAGGAATCAATCTCAGGACCTTGCACTTGCCAGGCAGGTGCTCTGCCGCTGAGCTAAATCCCCAGCCCCAAAACTGTTTCTGTCTTTGCCCTTTACTCTGCTGGATTTTTTTTGTTTTGTTTTGTTTTGTTTTTCTGGTTTCTCTTCTGGTGCCAGGAATCGAACTCACAACCTCCCACTTGCCAGACAGGTGCTGTGCTGCTGAGCTAAATCCCCACACCCCCTCTTTACTCTGAACTAGGAAAACCACACACCATCAGAAGGGGATATTTAGCTTAACAAAGCGCAGTAGCAGAAGGACTGCAGCACTACATCCTGAGAGCAGTATCAGCAACTTCTTTTTGGTGTGGCCAGAGAATATGGCACAAGGAATAGAAGGCATCAAAGGAAAATGTTGTTGACACAAGTCTAACCCACCCTAAAGTCGTTCACAGGAGTTCATGCTTTGGGACACAGTCACATCTGATGACAAAATTCGGTAAGGAATGGAAGAAACGTGCACTTTGTTGGTTGCTCTTTTAGGATGCCAGAAATATATACAGGTTAGGGTTTTCCCAGGTTAAAAACAGCAATCCCTGTTCTAAGCAGCTGTGTCCAAAGAGTGGAGGCCCCATGAACTCATAAAAATATAACAGTTTTTTAAATTTATTTTTTATTAGGACATATTTTTGAAACATATTGGTCATATTATCATAGGGAATTTGTACCTGTACATAATGATCTTAACTGTTTAGTTTCCCATTGCTTGCCCCTCCCTGGAACTCTTCCTCTCCCCATTTAGAGAAGCTTTGCTTCCATTATTCCTTCCATTCATTTTTTTCCCTTTTCCCTTCCTTCCCTTCACCCTCCCCGACTTGCTCCCCTTACCATTTAAAAATGTTCTTTCTACTTCCCAATATATCCTCCATTGTTCCCCTTATGTGCCCTTGTGTTTCTTACACTAGAGAAACAATGAAATATTTAAACTTGTTTAGATATTTATTTCACTTAAGATTATGGTCTCAAGATGCAGCTGACTCAAGTTTATCCTCCTTTGTAGCAGAGTAGTACTCCATTGTACATAAATAACACATTTTCTTTATCTATTGATCTGTTGATGGGTATATGGGTAGGTTCCAAGATTTAGTTGTTATAAATTGTGTTGCTATACATGTGTATGCGTATGTCACTGTGGTATGGTGCTTTTAACTCTTCCAAGAAGATGCCTAGAAGAGGAATACCTGGGTCAAATGGAACTGCTAGTTTTAGTTTTTGAGGAATCTCTATACTTATTTCCATAGTGGTTTTACAAATTTACGCTCCAACCAATAATGGAGAAGGGTTCTATTTTCCCCACAGCTTTACCAACATTTGTTAGTTGATTTCTTAATGATAGTCATTGTTTCTGGAGTGAAATGGAATCTCAGTGTTGTTTTAGTCTATATTTCTCAAATGACTGGGTATGTTGTGCATTTTTTCATATATTTATTTGCTGTTGTGCTGTACTTCTTCAACTGAGAAATGTCTATTCATTTCAGAGGCCTATGTTTGGATTGGGTCTTTAAGTTTGGAAAGTCTGATATTTTGAGTTCTTTATGTAATCTAGATGTTAGCTCTTTGTCTGAAGAGTAGATATAAGGTAGGATATGGTAAAAAATGTTTTTTTCCATTCCCATAAAACTTTCCTCATTTAATCATTTTAAATGAAAACTTGTTCCATCATCAATGCCACAGCATTTTGCAAAGAGAAAGGCAGAGAACACAGTGGATAAACAGCCCCAGTCACACTGATAGTAAGCGTTGCTTCCGGGTTTTGACCTGAGACATTCCTGCGCCGCACACTAAGCCACTGTGCTCTGATGTGCTCTCTTCTCATGAGATCTATTCAGGAGTCTTTGTCAAGTGTATGCTGAGAGCGGTGCTACGCCTTCATCAGGTAGTCAAATTTTATTTTCAAACCCTGAAAGTTTTCTAAAAATGAGAGATCTTTTCAAACCAACAACATGAGAAAAGCATGTTCAGAAACCTGGGTTCCATACAAATATATGTATTTTTTTACATTGAAAAACATCAATTCAGGATCTGAATCAACCGACCTATTTCCTGTGAGTTATGCTGCCCTTTTGCTACCTTCTTTATGCCAAATGAAAAACTTTTTTTTTAGATGAAATAACTACAAAATAAGATTCATTTTCACTTCTTTGTACATTAATTCAATAACTATCTATTGTGCACCTGCACAATAGTTTTGCAATATAAGAATGTATGAGAAAACAAAAGAAATGGTCCCTAATGTCATGAAACTCATAATTAGGAGGCAGAGACACACTAACAGAACATTCACAGAAAAGGTAATTGAAGAGTACATGGGTTATGAGGCAAAAATGCAAACATCTTCAGCACAGTAAGTTTCATGTAAAATGTAGCAAGCAGAAATCAACTTTCCATTGGTGAAAATAATTTAGAAAGCATATTAAAAATCCTTAAGAATCCTTATACATAAAAAGAATATAAAAGTAATTCCATATAATAGTCTTCTTAAAATGAGAAAATTGATTCTATTTAAAGACAGAAAATAAACTAAGTAAATAGCAACATTAACAGTTTAAACAAACACAAAGCAAAGAAAGACTAATAATGTAGGATTTGTGCACAATCTAGCATTATCCAAATCCTCTGACTCCTTTATTTTGTTCTCTTACCCCATCTCAGCAGGTTTCAGTGAAACTGTAGTTTAATCCATAGCTTAAATGTTATCTTCTTTCTAAAGTATTTTTCTGAACTTTGCCCTTCCACCCAGAACAATATCTCTCAATATTCAAAATGCTTTACTATGTCTTCCTTGAGGCTTATATCACACCCTGTGCTACATTATGCCTATCAGCACTTTTACTTCTACCGCTGAGCCATCTCTTTATATCACAGGACACCTGTAGTGTTTGTAAAAAAGCAACAGCTGTTGCATGAACAATTATTTCGAGCATCCTGGCTGCTGCTATTGTCATAGAAAGGAATACACTTATTACCGTAGTTCCCAGGACACGTTCTGGTGCACTAAAAAAAAATAATTATCTCATTCAGAAATACCTTGTGAATTTAAGTTTTCTATGCATTCTGTCTGAATGAGTCACTGGGGGCGTTAGGTATAATTCAGCTTTGATAATTTTTCTTATAGTTCAAGCAGTTCACAATTAGGTTGAATAACAATACAAGTCATTCTCAGTGATGTTCTATTCACTATATATTCTCTTGCCTTCCAATATGTTAGACTGCAAAAATGTTCGAACAATATGAAAGAATTGAAATCCTGAAAGGAAAATGCCTGAAAAAAGTATATTCAATCTTTGAGCAAAAGATGGACAGAAGAAGAACGACCTAGTTACTGAATTTGGAGAGCTAAACACTTTTACTATAAACTATTTGGCATACGCATGTACCTTTATGGTCTAATATTTATCAATAATGAATTATTTTAATAATGAGCACAAGGTATCACATTAACTTCATTTAGTATTGAGATATGAGATTTTTGTTTTGTTTTGTTTTTATCAATAATGAATTATTTTAATAATGAGCACAAGGTATCACATTAACTTCATTTAGTATTGAGATATGAGATTTTTGTCAGTTATTAGGAATAAATTAACATAAATTGAAACAGAAACTCATAAATTTCACTAAGAATCTGGTGGAATAGCGAAGTAATTTCAAAATTTTAATTTTAATATCTTCTATTATAATTTCAAAAGTGTAAAGTGGCCAAGTAATTTTAATTAGACTATAGAGAAACAAATAGTTGGATTGGAAATGTTTCATGACTCTGGAGAAATTCACTACTCACTCAGTACATGTACTAAGGCTTCAATAAGACAGTGCAATTCTGCACAAAAACCATTTCTGTTTGGGTTCATGTTCATTATTGCTCATAGCTGAGGCAAACAGAGCAAAATTTAAAAAGAACAGAAATCCCTAAAGAGGCAGCAATTTGTAGAGAAAGTGAGACAACAAACTCCTCCACAGATGCTGTAATGCAAGAAGATAGTGAAAAAGATTGTGACCCCAGGAACACACTCAGCATCAAGTTATTCTGCAAGCATACAAACACCAGACCAATGTTCCTGAATCTAATGTCAATCATAGCCCCCGCTCATTGTTTCTGTTATATCTTCTTGCCGCCATACAATGGATAAATTCCAGATAATTAAAATAAAGAATTCGAGACAGGGAAGTTACTTGTATTCAAAACTTTTGAACCCCATAAAAATAAACAAACATTGCACGTCAGATAAAAAGTAAACAAATAAAATATATAACTAAGATTTTTAAAAACTCGATAACTAATTATAATGCATAATTCAAATTTAAAAACTTCAGTTAGAATAGCACAAAAATTAAGAACAGAAGGAGAATTAAAAACGTGTTTACTCAGTTCTCATAGGATATAAAGGGATATTACCTTAAATATAACCCCTATATATCTAAAGACAAGAATATATAAGCCAACAAAAAAAGAGAAATAGAAGTAGAAACACTTTAGGGCAATTAGACTAAAAACCTGAGAGAAAAATTCACACTGAAAAATGTATTTATATAGTTTTGCTTATATATTCTTTTAAAAGAAAATAACAATAAATTGGAAATATTTAGGCAAAAATAATCAGAATAAAAGGTTTTTAAAATAAGCTCATTAAAATGGAAAAATAGTGCCGTTCAACATCCTGAACCTTCTATGATGTCATCTTTTTTTGTTGTTTGTTTGTTTATTTTTTTTGGTTTTTCTCCGGTACTGGGAACCGAACTCGCGACCTTGCGCTTGCCAGGCAGGCGCTTTTGCCGCTGAGCTAAATCCCCAGCCCCTATGATGTCATCTTTTATCAAGACTTCAGTGGAATACATTCATTTGGCCCATAAAGACCTACAGTTAAGAGGGGACTGCATATATAGTGATGCTTCCATAAAATGATATCACCTGGTGGTGTTACAGTCACTTAAATTTTTGGAAGTGCCTGCTCTGTTGTTCACACAACCAGAAAATTGCCTAAAATGCATTTCCCAAAATATATCACATTTTCAAATGATGCACAACTGTAATGCTGTAGTTCCAGATCTATACCGTTAAGGAATACTTAAGGAATTATTTTGCAGTTTGAATTCACAATCTATAGGAAATTCCCTTTGCTGTGGCACCATAAAAGCATAGGACTTATCTTTTTTATTGTGAGCTCTATAAAATCACACAAACTTCTTGTTTACTAATCAATTTACTGTTCATTTCATTCTGAATGGAATGAAAAGTCCATATCTTATCTGTTTTTATATTGTCAATTGTGTGCTTAATAAAGCTTAAATAAATGTATGATAAATCGATGATTACACCAACTTGAAACACTGAGATATTGATGGGGAAGGAAACAACCTGAGACTAGTGACTGAAAGATGGAGAAATGCAAAGACTGGCTCCTCGTTCCTGGTCTGTGACAGCTCCTCGGGGCCATTCCAGCCTCAGAGCACATCGAGGGCCTCCAGGCAGAACCCCGGCATGGGGAAGCTTCTTCTCCAACAACTAGACCTTCTACACATGGATCTCCCCTGCGTAGTTATCCATACACCTTCCGAAGGAAAATCCCCATGAATTCCTTACATGCAAACAACATGCCAGCTCCTATCATTTTATTTGAGCTTCAACCTAGATTAAGAGCAAAAAATTATTTCCCTTGTTTTCCAACAAGGCGTTTAAAGAGCAAAATGTGTAAGTAGCTTGTCCAAGATCACCTGGGGGGCACCTGGTAGAGGAATTAAAATGAACTCAAAGAGGGCAAAAGGTCAACAGATAAATGAGGAATGAGTGAAATATGGGAAAACATGTTTCAAACACAGCTCTGCCTAATTATGAATCTGAGTGCCACTCACTCTAGGAAAGGGTCCAGATTCTGCTGATGCTCTCAAGGTCTGATAAAGAGTAAGTCTAAATGTCAGTAAGAAATATTCAGAAAACAATGAAAAGTGCAACTATCTCCACTGCAAAACCGAGTGACTAGCAAATGTAGTTACGCTATAAAATCAGTTCATATAGTATTATATTAATCATGTTTTAGCAAAACTTTACACTGTATATATAATATCTGGAGTGAAAACAGACATAGAAACATGCAGTGGTACACACACATATAACAGATTTCTAAATGTGATATTCTTATTGTTCTTTCTATATTTATTTATACTTTCGGTGATTTTTATGCTTAAATGTGAAACACTCCACATTTCTTCCCAAGGTACTTATATCTACATCTTTTTTTTTTTTTTCCTGTCTTTTTGAGTCAGGGTCTCAGTATGCAGTTCAGGCTGGCCTTGAACTCCCAGCAATCTGCTTGCTGGGATTACCTGTGTGGGCCACCATGCCTGGTTCTGTCTTTTAAAAACAGAGAGTATCTGTATTTCCTCCATTTTTGCCATAGGTATGGATGATATAGGCAGGAACAGATGACAGAAGCAGGACGAAGCCTCTACATTGCATGAACAAGAACCAAACACGGTGGAGCTCACTTGTAATTTCAGCACTCTGTGAGGTTGAGATAGGAGGATGACATGTCCAAGGCCAGCCTGGGCACTTTGTGACCCTCTTTCAAAAGGTAAGGGATACTTAGCTAGAGACACAGGGTAAAGACTAGATTCAGTACTCAGTACCACAACAAAAATTTTTTAAAAACCAAGAAAACAACAGCAACAATATCAATGAGAACTCTGCATGCACACTGAACCTTTTGCGTTCCTGCTCAGAGCAGAAATTCCTCCCAGCAATGCCCTCACTGTGTTACATCTTAAGTACAGCAGGAAAATTGGATTATAAGCTTTATCTCTATTTCAGGTAATTTGGAGCTGATGTTTTGGTTAAAGTAAATTAACTTACAAAATGTCATGCAATAAAAATGCAACGTCGATCACTTAAAAGCCATCTCTGAACTTCCCTGCCATTTTTACGGCAATATGCCAATGATTCTTGCTAAATATCTGAGAGGAAAGCTTTTCTCAGAGGTCAAAACTCGGATGCTTTTGCTATTCAATTCAAGAAAAAGAATGTTTTAAAACACTTCACTGAATCTCAGAAAAGCAAAACTCAGGGATAAGAGAAACTTGCCTTCTAAGACTATTTCCCTGCTTGTTCCTCAAGAGAGGCCGTGGTCAATAAACACCAGCAAGCGCAGTGCTAACTGATCTCTGAGAAACCGTGGGGCATTCTACTTCATCTAAGCATTAATTCAAATGGTACTAATACTTTGAATTAAACTAGTTTCAAGCCCAGTACACCACACAGAATCAAGCTCTTTGAATTAGACTAAAAAAGTAGAGGAAAGCTTGTGTTTGTAGCCACATGACGATTTTTATACTTGCTACCTCTACGATTTAGCGACAGTCAAAACTATTAAACAAGCTAATCCCCGTGTGAGGTCAAGCAAACACGCTTACCGTCGTAAAGCCTTGATTCAGTAATACCGAGTATGCCAGAAACTATAATCCACACTCACTTTACCTTTAATTATGAAATCACAGCAGCCAAATCTTTAGCTCAATTAAGTCATATTACATAGATCAAACACAATCAAAGTGTTTTGGTGAAATACTTTTAAATGAATTAAATTAGGTTTTAATAAAATTTTATTTTCATCCACTGGCATTATTTCTTTTCGTTTTTACTTGTAACAGCACAGTTTAAACTTGTAAATATTAAACATAAACTTGTAGGCATTAACACCATTAAATGTACTGCCATTGAAGTGGTTATTATATAATTAGCTAAACTGTAAATAATATTATTTTATATAACCTTGTTAAATTACAGAAATGTGTGTATCTGTCCCCTGACTTTCTTAAAAAAAGGATTATTTTAGCAATCAGATTAAAGGGTCATTTTTTTCACTCACTCTAATTACAGTTTTTGCATCTTTCTGGCCACTTTAGGAGAATTAGAATTACAAATTTACCTAGTTTAAGCATTTTTAGAGAGAAATTTCACTAACTGAAAACTAGACTGTATAATTTGTTAGTGTTTAATTATGTAATTCTTTTCAGTTCTTTTTTTTTTTTTTTTCTTCTCTGTGGTTACTATAACTTAACCTAGATTCCCATAATTTAAGGTTGTGGTTTAAAAAAAAAATGTGTAGGATGACAGTAGCTATTTTAATAATGCAGTAAATTTTTTAAAATTAAGATAATTATATGTTTATATAAGAAATTAACACAAAGGAAAGCAGGTTAAAGGATACTCAAAATTCTCCATATAAATTTTTTAACTTTTGTTCAGCCTAAAGATGTTTGAAATTGCGGACATCTTCGGGAAGCCTAGTGAGTCTGAGCTCTGCCTCCATGACCAGCATGCAAGGCAGGAGAAGCCTCAGGCATCCCCTGGGACCTCAGTGGCTACTAGCCACACCAGTAGTGTGTATGCCTGGGCTGGGCTGCCACCACTCACCCGCACAGGAGCTACACTGAGCACTGGGGATCTTCAGACTCTCGCCCTGCCACTCACACACAATCAGGACAGTAAGAGTGCACTACTGGGAGTCTCTGGTTCTTCAAAAATGACAAAACAAAGGAGCAAAGTGCAATCCCAAACTTCCACACCACCCAAAGCAAGTCTAGGAGGCATCAACACAGAAGAGCCTGGAAGTCATACACCTGAAATCTCTGAAATGATAGCAACTGAAGTAAAGAAACAGCTCTATCAGGCCGTCAAAGACATCAGATCAGAAATAATGTCTCAGGTGAGAAAAGAAATGGCAACCGTAATGAAAGAAATGTTCAGCATATCTAAAGATGACACAGACAAGAAAATAGAAGAGCACAGACAACTCAGTGAAACCCTCAGGGAACAAAATAAAAAAGAACTACAAGGTATGAGACAGATGCAAACAGATATCCAGGAACTTAAAAATTCCATTAAAAGCTTGCAAAACTGCCTGAACAAAGCTAAAGATAGACTTTCAGACCTTGAAGACAGCACTGTCACCAATGAACGTGAAAGGAGGGACCTCTTACAAACAACAAGGAATCAGGAAATAACAATTCAACAACTGTAAGACGAAGCAAGAGAAACAATGTCAGATTAATAGGTATTAATGAACCAGCAGGTGTCAACACAAATGACATAAAAAGACTATTTACAAAAATAATAGCAGAAAATTTCTCAGGCATGGTAAAAGAATTGGACATTTAGATAAGTGAAGCATATAGAACTCCAGTATATCATAACCAAAATAAATCCACACCCAGACATATAGTGATGAAGGTCCCAGAAACTCAATAAAAGCTCAGAATATTAAAAGCTATTAGAGAAAAGAAACAGATCACCTATAAAGGAAAGCCTATCAGAATCACAGCAGACTTCTAAACACAAACCACTAAGGCCAGAAGAGCTTGGAGTGAAGTACTTCAGGTACTGAAAGAAAACAACTTCCAATCCAGATTGATGTACCCTGCAAAGCTATCTTTCAAATTTAATGGAGAAATAAAATATTTTCATGGTAAAGAACAACTGAAGAAATTCATGAGTGCCAAACCAATGCTACAAAGAGTACTGAAAGATATTCTAGAAAAAGATAAAACAGACCACAACTTCAAGAACAACAACAGAAAGGAACCAACAAACAGAGTAAGCAGTTAAACAGAGGGAAAAAGGAGAATCCAACAGCAGGAAAATAGCATGACAAAGATAAGCCAGTACATATCAGTTATAACCATCAATGTAAATGGTCTCAATGCACCAACCAAAAGAAGCAGACTTGCAGAGTGGATTAGGAAACAAAACTCAACTGTATGCTGTATACAAGAAACGTATTTAAACCAAAAGGAAATTGACAGACTGAAAATTAAAGGATGGAAAACAATACTCCATGCAACAGGAACCCAGAAAAAAGTGGGTGTAGATATGCTGTTTGCAGACAACGTGAACTTCAAGAAACCAAGAAAAATCAAAAGAGATAAAGAAGATCACTACATACTTGTGAAGGGGAAGCTTCAAGAGGAAGAGACAACAATTGTAAACATCTATGCACCGAATATAGGAACACCCACCTATATAAGACAAATTCTAACAGACATGAAAAATGAACTAAGTAGCAACATAATCATAACAGAGGACTTTAACACACCACTGTCACAAAGAGATAGATCAACTAGACAAAAAATTGGGAAAAAAATAACAGAACTTAACCAAATGTGTGAACATATGGACTTAGTAGATCTTTACAGAGTGCTCCACCCAACAGCATCAGAATACACATTCTCGGCTGCATATGGGACGTTCTCTAAAATAGACCATATACTAGTACCTAAAACATGTTTAAGTAAATGCAAAGGAATTGAAATTATCCCATGTATACTATCAGACCATAGTGCAATGAAATTGGAAATTAATGACAAAAAAACCCACAAAACCTCCATAAACAGTTGGAAAATAAATAAGATCCTCCTGAACAACCAAAGGGTCACAGATGAAATCAAAGTAGAGATTAAACACAATTTACAAACAAATGAAAATGGAGATACAACCTATAGGAACTTGTGGGATGCAATGAAAGCAGTCCTCAGAGGGAAATTTATTGTGGTGAACTCCCCCACCTCAGGAAAACAGAACAAGCACAAATAAACAATCTTATGCTGCACCTCAAGTTCCTAGAAAAAAAGAGCAAGTAAAACCCAGAGCCCAAAGAAGGCAGGAAATTACAAAGCTCAGAGCAGAAATTAATGCAATGGAGACCAAAAAAAAAATACGAAGAATTAATAAATCAAAGAGTTAGTTCTTTGAAAGAATAATAAAATAGATAAACCCTTAGCCAACCTTATCAAAAAAAGGAAAGAAAAAACTGAAATAAATGCAACAAGGAATGAAAGGGGTGAAATCACTACAGATCCTGAAGAAATTCAAAAGATCATCAATACCTACTTTGAAAATCTTTACTCTCATAGGATGGAAAACACAGAGGAAATGGACAGATTTCTAGATACATATGAATTACCAAAGCTGAATTAAGAAGATATAAAAATCTTGAATAACTCCATATCAGCCAGTGAAATTGAGAATGTAATTAAAAACTTGCCAATGAAGAAAAGCCCGGGTCCTGATGGATTCACAGCTGAATTCTATGAGCAATTTAGAGAAGCATTAATACCAATTCTTCTCAAACTCTTAAATGAAATTGAAAGGGAAGGAGGGGCTGGGGATTTAGCTCAGCGGCAAAGCGCCTGCCTGGCAAGCGCATGGGCGTGAGTTCGGTTCCTGGTACCGGAGAAAAACCAAAAAAAAAAAAAAAAAAAAAAAACAAAAAAGAAATTGAAAGGGAAGGAATTGTCCCCAACTCATTCCTGGAGGCAAGTATTATTCTGATACCAAAACCAGAGAAAGACCCAACCAAGAAAGAAAACTACAGACCAATCTCCCTAATGAATATAGGTGCAAAAATTCTCAATAAAATACTAGCAAACAGAATACAACAGGTCATCAGGAAGATAATACACCATGACCAAGTGGGATTCCCACTAAGAATGCAGGGATGGCTCAATATACACAAATCCATCAATGTAATACACTATGTCAATAAAGCCAAGGACAAAAATCACATGATCATCTCCATTGATGCAAAAAAGCCTTTGATGAAGTTCAACATTCATTCATGTTGAAAACCCTAAAGAAAATAGGAATAGATGGTGTTTACCTCAAGCTGATCCAAGCCATCTATGATAAACCAAAAGCTAACATCATACTAAATGGTCAAAAATTGAAAGCTTTCACTTTAAAATCAGGAATGAGACAAGGATGTCCATTGTCTCCACTCCTCTTCAAAATAGTTCTGGAAATATTGGCTAGAGCAACTAGACAACAGAGAGAAATTAAAGGAATAAGATAGGAAAGGAAAAAGTGAAACTGTCATTATTCACAGATGACGTGATAACCTACATAGAAGACCCCAAAAACTCCACCAAAAGGCTCATGGATTTAATAACAAAATTCAGTAGTGTAGCTGGATACAAGTTAACACTCAAAAGTCAATAGCATTTCAGTACACAAGTAACAAAATTTCTCTGAGAGAAATTAGAGAAACCACACCTTTCATAATAGCATCTAAAGAGATGAAATATTTAGGAATCAATCTAACAAAAGAAGTTAAAGATCTATAGAGTGAAAATTATAGTACTCAGAAAAAAGAGATCAAAGAGAATATCAGAAATTAGAAAAATATTCCTTGCTCATGGATAGTAAGAACCAACATTGTGAAAATGGCCATACTCCCAAAATTGTTGTACAGATTCAATGAAATCCCAATTAAAATACCATTAGTATACCTCACAGATGTAGAGAAAACACTCCTAAAGTTCATCTGAAACCAGAAGAGGTCTAGAATAGCAAAAGCAATCTTGGGAAACAAAGGAAAGGCAGAAGGCATCACAATTCCTGACTTAAAATTATATTACAAAGCTACTGTGATAAAATCAGCATGGTACTGGCACAAAAACAGATGTGAAGATCAATGGAACAGATTAGAAGATACAAATACAACTACAGCTACACTCAGTCACCTTATCTTCGACAAAGGGACCAAACATGTTCAATGGAAGGAAGATAGCCTCTTTAATAAATGGTGCTGCAAAAACTGGCTTTCCACATGCCAAAGACTAAAACTAGAACCATGTCTTTCACCATGAACTAAATTAAAGTCAAAATAGATCAAAGATCTAAATATTAAAACAGAAACACTAAATTTATGGGAAGAGAAAGTAGGTAAAAATCTTGACCACATTGGGGTAGGCAAAGAGTTCATGAACAAACCAAACTGCACAGGAAATACTTCAAAGAATCAACAACTGGGATCTCATCTCATTGAACAGTTTTTGTACATCTAAAGAAATCACCAATAAAGTAAAACGAAAACCCACAAGTTGGAAAAAAATTTTAGCCAACTGCCCCTCAGACAAAGGACTTCTATCTAGGACATATAAAGAATTAAAAAATATCAGGCTTCCCAAATTCAAAGACCCAATCCAAAAATGAGCATCTGAGATGAATACACACTTCTCTAATGAAGAGATACTAATGGTGAATAAATACATGAAAAAATGTTCAATATCATTTATCATTCGAGAAATGCAATTTAAAACAACACTGAGATCCATCTCACCCCAGAAAGAATGGCTATCATCAAGAAATCAACCAGTGACAAATGCTGGAGAGTTTGTGGGGAGAAACGAACTCTACTTCACTGCTCGTGGGAGTGTAGACTGGTGAAATCACTGTGGAAATCAATTTGGAGATTCCTCACAAAAGTAGGATTGGAAGTCCCATTTAACCCAGCTATTTCCCTTCTGGGTATTTTTCCAGAAGAATTAAAGACGTCATACCACAGCGATATATGTGCACCCATGTTTGCAGCACCACAATTTGTTATAGCTAAATCTTGGAAACAACCCAGATGCCCATCCATTGAGGAATGGATATAAAAGTTGTGGTATTTTTATACAATGGAGTACTACTCAGCTATTTAAAAAGATAACTCAAGGCTTTTGTAGGTAAATGGATGCAACTAGAGACCATATTCATAAGTGAAATAAATCGGATCCACATGTGTGAACATCATATTGTCTCCTTGGTGTAGGAACCTGAAAGACTAGGTAAAACTCAAAACGTACAATAGATGATAGGCAAGGGAAAGAAATTGCTCAAAGAAAGGAACAACTGGGATGAGGGAAAGAAGAAAAGAGAAAGAAGGAAGGCAAAACGTAAAATATATATATATATATATATATATATATATATATATGAATAGCTGTGATGACTGTTGTTGTCTGATGGTGTACTGAAATGAACAGTTAATTCTCACAATTTTTTATGTTCTGATCGACTTTTCATGCTTGTGTCTGGTGATCTGAGCAACTGATTTGAAGGTAACAGTATGCAATGGAATTACAAGGGTGAACTCCTACCATCTTGTTTGGTGAAACTCTGTATTATTGCTAAGGTTTTATTGAAGAATTATTTTCTTATTCTCTTTAATGGTTTGAGCAATCTTTCATTCTTACATCTGATAATCTGAGCAATGTAGTTGAGGATAGCTATATGCAATATAACAACCACTGTTGATTTGTATTAATTTGTCTTGAGACCCTGAATGTTCTTGCTTTGATTTGTTGATGTTTGTGATACTGCTATGCTGCTACTGTTCTATTTTTTTGTTTGTTTGTTTCTCATGTACTACTCTCTTTAAAAAAAAAAGATATTTGAATTTACAAAGTTACCAAATATGTATGTTTAAACCAACAATTGTACTTATAAGCCATGAGATGGAGGAAGTCCAACAGTAGTACACAACTTATATAATATTCATGAATCATACCCATCAAAGATTGGATACCTTTGTATTCATTGTGAGACAGTAACAATTAGCTTGGTCTGTAATAATCTTCCATTCACTAGGCTGGCATAAAGACAGATAAAGCCATATGAAAAATTAATAGAATCACCATTTCCATGGAGGATACATACAACCAAGAGTAGTATAAAGATGCCCTCTTATCACTTGGGAGGCTGAGGCAGGAGGATCACAAGTTTGAGGGTTAACTGAAAGGCCTCTTTTTCTCTGGACACTTTTAGGTTTTCAAAAAGCAGAGTTTATATTTTCCTTACCATTTCCTCCTCTACGGAGAACATAAGAGTCCTCATGTGAGTATATTTGTATTTTGACCCCTTATTAGATATGTTCCTGAAAGGAGAATGTCCTGCACCTTGATTTGATGTATCTGGGTAATCTCTACATTACCTGCACAGAGCAAACTCTTAATATATTAAATATTCAATTAGTGAATTAATGCTACATCAATTATATACAATAACATTCCCATAAACCAGAAGGAAAAATTAGAGAAGCTAAATTTTCAAAACATTTTATACATAAGAATAAAAACTATACAGTACATAAGAGTAAATCCAACAAAGTATGAAAAATACACATGAAAAGATAGACTTGTTTAACAGACTCATGGATAGTAATATTTAATGTAGATAAAAATGAGTTATTTGTATGAGAATACATAGATCCCAAATTCAAACCTACAATAAGGATTAATTATATGATTATTGATCTATATGTGAAACAATTAGAATATTCTATTATTGGCACAGAAAATAGTAATTTTATGTTACAGTGTAGCGAGTTACCTTTTTACAGATGAAATAACTGAAGATATTTAATCTCTAGGAAAAGGGCTCAAAAACACATGATAGTTATTGTTAAATACTTAAAAGGGCAATCAATCACAGGGAAGATAAACTAGATTTCCTATCACCCAGAAGTAAAATTAAGAGATACTCAGGCTTGGTGTAAAGGAAGATTTTAAAAATATGACTGCCTAGAAGTATTCAAATAAGGCCCAGTGACCAGTGTGAGTGGGAAAACTTGCTATGCAGGAGCAAGCAAGAGCTGAGCTACTGTTTTATTGGCAGTGTTTGTGGTGTTTCTCAGTTAAAGAAGTAATGTAAGTGGCTATAGTCCAGTAAATCCTCCTTATTCCTGTGCTCTGCTTGCTGTACAGAGGCAGTTTGGGAAGTAATACTGCACCCTGGAATACAGTCAGAGCACCCCAGTGGATACTCTGTGATTCCCCATGCATCTGACTCTCGAGTGGTCTCAAAAGCACTCAGTACCTGTACTTAGCTTTATCCACTTCACAGTTGCTCAATATGAGCTATCTGACTTCAAAGCCTAGATCTAGCCTGAGCACTTTTTGTGAAACATAGTGTTAGGCTGAGGAGTCTTTGTGGAGGTAGAATCCCCCTGTGACTCTCTTTTCTATGACTGTGACCTTAGAAGTCAATAGAAGGGAAAAGATCTAAGGAGTACTGGAAAAACAAACATAAATTCAAGGCCTGGAATTATTGCTGTCTAAGAAAGTCATAGTTCTTAAGGATCTGTGCCTGGGGATCATGTGCCTGGAGACTTGGTTCCAAGGGTCCTGACTGGACCAAGACTAGAGCCTGGGCAGAAGGATGGTGGGCTAGAGGGAAGCCAGGTCCTTTAGTCTGGGAGGACTGTTGGCAAATAACCCTAAGGGGCACTCAGCTTTCAAGTTGCAGACGGTGACCCAGAGGGGAGGTGATTCTATGGATGAAATTAATTTGAAACAGCTCTAACTGTTCCCGAGATACCAGCCATCGGTCGGACTCCAAGTTTGGGCTGAAATGAAATTATAAATAGCCTTGAGCTGCAGCCTGTCCAGGAAAAGCTGAGAATGTGCCTTATAGATGGTGGGCTTCATCACCTCTAGGGGCTGTTGTGCTAATGGGATCTGGGGTGTGGCAGACTAAAGAATAGCACCTGCCCATCAGAGTACACAAGAGCCAAGAGACCCAAAGGGGGCAGGAGAGGAGCCTTCTGATGGGTGCCAGAAGTTCCCATGTATTACTGGGGCAGAACCTCGGTCCTAGGTGTAGTCATGGTTACAAGCAGTCTCACAGACAAAATGGGCCCTGTTGCCAGAACATCTTTCTGGCTGGAAGCTTCCAACGCCCTAGAGCCACAGCAGCCCAGGGCCTGAATGAAGTTGGCCTAGTGGATGTGTCTCGTTCATGTCAGGACTGGAGAAAAGGGCCAGTCCTGCGAGGCTGTTGACCCTCTGGCACTGGGCACTCGTCCAGGGCCCAGAGCAGACTCCTTTTGAAGAATGACACATCCCAAGGCTCTGTAAGTGCCGTAACTGAGATAAATCTGTTTATCCAGCACAGTGTGCCATCCTCAAAAAGGCCTTCACATTATACAAGAAACGGTGCAGATTTCTCTTCCTGTGTCAGGTAGGGAGTTGCTTCAATTTTAGTTGACAAATGTTCCTTCCAGGCTACAAGAATCCATTCCCAGGGCTGGGGATTTAGCTCAGTGGCAAAGCGCCTGCCTGGCAAGTGCAAGGTCGTGAGTTTGATTCCTGGTACCAGAAGAAGAAACAAACCAACAAACAAGAAGAATCCATTTCCAAACACCCACAATAAATGCTTCTCTTCTTGGAGGTCTTTCGTGAGAGAGAGGCACTTCCAAACAGGAGCTTCCAAAAGTCCCCAGCAATGTGCCTTCCACTTCCCTGAAATGTATCCCCATGTGGTGTTTGGGACTTTGGGTAAGAGAAGGCTCCATAGGGCCTCACTTTCTGCCCTGTCTTCAGCCTGAACCTGGAAGACAAAGTCTCTGTCTGAGACCATAACATCCTCTTCACCATGATAGGCTGCCTGCTACTGGGTCTTCTTGGGTTGTGGGGGCTGTTCACCTTGGGGCTCCTAGGAAAGGTCACAGGATACAGCAGGGGTGAAAAGAGCTCTTTGGTCAGTTCCTGAAGATACACCAGTGTCACTTGGGTAGCCCTTCGGTGGAGCTATTCCCCAGAAGAAGTCCCAAAGTCATGGGGCTTCTTTGCAGATGGAGACTCTGGTTGACCTAGGTTTTTTGACAGCTTCAGCAGCGGAGGTCTCCATTGGACTCACCTTGTTTCTTAGGCACAGGATAGTTAGGTATAAGAGACCAGGAACTGAAGGGGCTGCTGGAGGTACTGTTGGGGCTGTTGTGGGCCTTTCTGTGTCCTACCGCTTCTCTTCCAAGCAGGCTTTGAAGCCACAGGCTTTGAGGGTTTTGACAGCTCCCAAAGACGATCTCGCTGTTCCAGTCTGGAGAGGCTTTCCTGCCCTAAGGAAGCCTCCACTTCTCAGCAGAGTCCTGGAATCCAGGCAAAGGGGTGGGTAATGATATCTCTATGGACGCCTCCACACTGCTTGTTTCTGAGGAGGCCTTGACAGCAAGCTGGTATAGCACTTCTTGTCCAGGAGAATCTACCACAGTAGTGTCCCGCACAGGTTCAGCCTCCACCAGGGCAAAACAGCCATCCTAGGGGTATTCACCAACAACCGCCAAAATGGCCCCCACAGCAAAGCCATTCAGGTGGAAGTGACTTCTCAAATTAGTCACAAAAGTACGAGTCATAAAGAAAACAGCCCAATGTGATTTTATTAAAATTTAAAACGTTAAGATGCAGGGCTCTCTAAGCAAATTCAGGGGCAAGCCGTAACTGAAGAGATGATAGCTGTAACTATTCGAACACTGATAAAATTCTCAGAAACAATAAGGAAAAGATGTTACATAGAAAAATGTGCAATGGGCCTGAAACAGTAACACACAGAGTAGTAAACTCAACTGTTCAACAAACATATGTAACCGGGCATGGTGGCACAACCTGTGATCCCAGCACTCAGGAGGCTGAGGCAGGAAGATTTCCCTAAATTTGAGGCCAGTCTGGGCTACACAGTGAGTTCAAAACCAGCCTGAACTATATACCTCAAACAAAACAAAATAACAAAACAAAACAAAACAAAACAAAACAAAACAAAACAAAACAAAACAAATGAAAACGTGTACACAGGGCAGGGAACTACATTAAAATAACCATTTACCCAAGGAGCAAAAGCCTCACAATATTAGGTACTGAGGAAGAGGTGGAAAAATGGTTCTCAAAGTGTGTGTGTGTGTGTGTGTGTGTATATTTAGAAACATTATTTTGCAAACTAGCAAAATGTGGTAAGTTTGTGAACAAATTAGACCCATCAAATCAAACCCATCTTCAAGCAAACTGACTAACAAAATTGTTGCATATTTGCACTGAAAATATAACTTGTGGATGTGTTATACGAAGCAATAGTGAATAAAAGTAAAAATGAATGAACATTAATGATATGTATCAAAACAACTAAACATCCAAACATCTAAAGCTCAATCTTTTTTTTTTTTTTTGGTTTTTCTCTGGTACCGGGAACCGAACTCATGACCTTGTGCTTGCCAGGCAGGCGCTTTTGCCGCTGAGCTAAATTCCCAGCCCCCTAAAGCTCAATCTTGAGCAGAAACAAGAAATCACATACTGTGAAATTCCAATAATAAAGATGAACTGTCCAAAGCAAGAGCATACATTATTTAAAAACATACAAAAATGTAAGAAATGTAGAAAACTTGTGTACAAAATCATAACCCTGAATTTACTTTTGAACTAAGTATATTAGGATACACTGTGAGCCTAAATTATATCATTTTATTTCTTTGAAAGAATTTGAAAAAAATATAACAAACTATAAAGAGATTTTATATTTTTGTATTTATGAAATATTTAATAATTTTTAAAAACTAGTATGAGCAACGGTTGAGTATGTAATAAAACAAACATTCACTCATTTCAATGGTTGCAGATTTCTAAATAGGAACAGTTACTTGAGGGCAATTTGAAAATAACTAGCAAAGTGAAAAAGGATAGCAGCTGTACCTGTGTCCTTATACTCTGGAGAAGTATATATATATATATATATATATATATATAGTCAAAGATAATGATATAACCATTTTCTGCTCTGTTTTGTTTGTGTGGTGCTAGGTATCAAACCCAGGGCCTTATACACATTAGACCAGCATTCTGCTACTAAGCTCCCCACCAAGCCAATGAGAATGGTTCTTGAAGTATGTTGTTAAATAGCAAACATAGTGAAAATTCATAATTTCCTTTAGTGGAGGAAGGTGCTCTGTTTATTTATGTAACACAGGGCAACACAATGACTGAAACGGCAAGCTGGAGCTAGACAGTTTCATAAACACTGAATGAGTATGATTATAGCAAGAGCTTCATTTGGGGATTGAACTCTAAATACCTTTGTCTTTAAAAAATTAAAGCAGGACAAAGTACTGGATAATGCTGGTAAAATATGGGTAATTTATTCATGGAGGTTTATGATTCTCTGTAATTTCCAGTATGTTTTAGAGTATTACATTTTAAAAAACCTAAATACAACAATGGTAGCTATTGTACATAGCTCTCAATTGTCAGGTTAAGTTTAATTATTGCTCTAAGTAATAAGAAACCAAGGAAAATTTTCAGAAGGGGAATTATATGTTTAAAACAAATTTAAAAAAGTAATCTCGCGAGTGTTACAAGGGTAACTGAAGAGGCAGCAGAATGAACCAGGACAAAGCCACAGCAACCCCTCAGTGTTAAGGGGCAGAATTTGCAACTGGAAGGAAACCAAAGATGGCAGAGATGCTGCAACACTGTCCCAGAAAGGCCAGGCCTGTGGTTAGATGTGGAGAATAAGAGAATGAGGAAGTTAAGTTTTCTTTCTGGTGTCTATGACTGGACAAATTAGAAAACAGTGGCAGTGTTAGTAGAAATAGCTATTTATATATGTTCACCGGATTCAGGAGGGGAGAACACGTGTTCCATTTAGTTCACTGTAATAGGAATATCAAATTTGAACATGCAAATGTAGAGTTTGAAAGTGAGATTAAATTTCAAAATATGTATTTCAGGGAAGTCTTAAAGGACAGAATGAAACTATAGGTTCAAGACGAAAAGATTCTGAAGGGAAGATAACAAGGTTATCCGAAGCAGATTATCGGGAGCACTCCTCCAATGGAGAGTGAGAGGGGTGAACATCAGGGAAGTTTGCACCGCTGTTTGTTTCTGCCGTCAACAGAGTGTACAAACCTCCCCGCTCCTAGTAATTAAGGTGTTCTATGGGTAAATGTCACTTACATAAGCCTGGCTTAATAGAGAACACAAAATTGCAAACGCAAAGTGATTAACATTTATATTTGACTCAATTCAGAGAGATGGTAAGTTATAAAAAGTTCCACCTAATAACTGACATGCATGTACTTAGGTAAGGAGTCTCTTCACTAGCTTCTTTAGCTTACTATTATTTCCTTACTAATGTTCAAAGGCAGTCATTTTTTAAGGGGATGTAAATATTCTTCCCATTACATTTATTTAAAAGCTGGTCAGTACTAAATACAAGTTCTACACACACACACACACACACACACACACATCTGAGAATTCACTAAGAATAGCTGTCATAATTCATCAAGCTTAGTTAAAACCATGAAATTTATTAGACCTTCTAATGAAGGAACCTCCATTCATCTTAGACAGAAAATGAGGCAAAGTAGTTCCCAAAGTGTACAAACACCAAAGGAAAAAAAAAATCTAAGCACAACTAAAATAATGGGTGTGTTCTAAATAGTAGTTATTCACATAAATATAATCAGTATATATTTATTGATATTTACACCTACATGGTAAAAGACTAAAAAAAGGAGAATTGGCCTAACCTTTCAAAATCTTAGATTTATTAGCTCAAAAGCAAACAGAAAAATTTGACAGTGCATTCAAACAAGGCCAAGATCATGTATACAACTCCACAAGCACATTCACTGGATTGGTAGTGGGCAGAGCTTCCTCATCATGATACCTTTTTTTATGCAAAAAACATAAATCACCTTTTCTATGCTACTGTGGCTTGCAGTCAAAATAATTATCATTCTATTAGGATTGTTCAGTAAAATTGTACCCATTCATTATAAAGTAAAGATCTCCTGCTTCCTTTCACTATTCATTCCCCACCTTTTTTCTTTTCTTATATTTCACTTTATGGAAAAGTTAAAACAAAATCTCATAACAAAACAACAGGTGAATAACAACAGTTAATACACTTCATATTGTTATCTTTAAAGTAATTATTGAGAATATAAGGAGTGGGTATTAAAGTTTTCTCCAATTGACAGTAGCAGAAACTTCCCTTTCAATGAACTAAGAGACACTAATAGTACAATTCACTTGCTTTTTCTCTCCCTTAATTGAGAAAGACATCTAGATCCAAAGGGCAGAAGGAAATGGAGTAGCTACAGAAAAGGGCACTGTGAAATGTGATTAAATGTGATTACATGTTAATGAAGGTAATCACATTATCAGCTCAGTAAATGATAAGTATATTCATTAGAAATGCTTATATGAGTATATATCCAATTCCAATTTTTCCCAAACTAATCTTTTACATGGTTAATAGTCTTAGATTTTATATATCAGTTGCATACTTGAAGTAAGCATTTGGTCTAATATTTAGGACTCTCAAAATATACTTTCACTTGTTTAAAGGAGCTATTTGTTTTACAAAAACAGTTTGCCTTGTGGATACTTTAATTTGTAGGTACTAACAATGAAATAATGTACACATCCACAGATAGTTTTAAAAGTAACTGAAAGCATTACACCTACATCATAAACCAGTATACCAGATTTTGAGTTTAGCCATTGACTCAAATCTGTGATCTAATAGATGCTGGACACCTATGATGATGACTGTACTACTCTTTAAAAGCCATAGAGGGTGGTAGAGTGCCTCAGTCTATTCAAAGCATCATAGAGTGGTGCCCTTCCTGTTTATGGTTTTGATGATATTTCCAAGTTGATAGCCCATCAAGTAAAATTCAGTAAGTCTGAGCCTGAGTTTCATGAGATTTTTAAAATTTACAGAAAGTATTTGAAGCATTATTTTTCTCAAATTTCCCAGGTTCTGCACACTTAGTCATTTTCCATATAAGAGAGAACTTTACTCATTACATACACAGGAAATGTAAGAGCATTAGGCTCTCTTCTCATGGAATCCCAGCTCAAAGGGGCTGTGTGGACTGTGTTTCTTTTCAAAGGAATGTCCTGTGGAGCTCATGGGATCTGGAAATCAACTCCACCTTTCAAGATGCTGAACCATGACAGACAAAGTGCTGTTTTAGATCTTGTAAAATATTATTCTGCTGAATACGAGCAAAACACAATGAGGATGATGTTCTTATCTCTATGTTACAGTTACGAGAAGTGATGTGCGGGGTGTCTTTGAAACTTATCATAGGTTATGGAATTCATAATTGGCAGACATTAAATCCTGGTCAACTGTAATTGTGTCCCCAACCAATTCCTTATCACGTTTGGCAAACAGAGCTACATTCTAATGCCTCTTCTTACATATTTTAATTAAACTTGTGTGCAATATTTAAATTTGTGTCTGATTTATTTCACTTAACATTATGCTTTCAAAGTGCATCTGTTTTCCTCAAAATGGCTCAAGTTTATTCTTCTTTATGAGACAGTCATAGTCCATTATATATAAATGCTACAATAAAAAGCAAAATAAAAGATAGATAATAGAGATAGGGAGGTAGATTTTTCTTAAATAGGAAGGAGACCAAGGGATGGTGGGGTAAGAAAGGAAAAGGAGGAAATGAAAAAACAATTAAGATGTGTAGGGTACATGTACCAACTTTCCACAAGGGGTGTGAATATTATGTACTGCAAAAGTACTAATAAAATTCAGTAATTGGTAAAAAGAATGCTTGATGCATAAAATCACACAGTATATAATTTTTAGGGATTTTTTACTTAATAATTTCAATTTTCTCAAAATTCATCATTTTTGTATGCACCATAGTTGATCCTCTTTATAGCTGAATAACACTGTATGATACAAATGGAGAACAGTTCACTTAACCATTCCTGTTGTGATAAACATTTGTTTTCAGTTTGGAGCTATTTCAAATAAAGCAGCTATGAACATTCATGTGCAAGTTTATGAGTGAATAAAAGTGTCTATTTCTCTGCAGTAAACATCCAAGAGTGTGACTGCAAGGTAATTGCGTATTTAGGTAAAGAGACTTCACAGAGACATTCGACAAGAAAGGAAGAACTTCCACTTGTTCACTTTTTCTCACTTCCAAATGGCATGAGGCTACCTACAGAAAACTACAAAATCCCCACCAAAAACTCTTAGAAATAATAAATTAAGCAAAGTTTTACTATATTAAATAAATGTGCAGATATCAGTAATGTTTCTATACACTGAAAATAAATTGTCCCCACCTCAAGGTTTAAAAAAAACCATTCCATTTGCACAAGAGCTACAATAAAATAAAATACTTAGGAATAAATTTAACCAATAAGGTGAAAGACATGCACATTAAATACCATAAGACACTAATAAACAAACCTAAAGAAGACACAAATAAATGAAGTTATATCATGTTCACACATTGGAGGAATTAACATTAGGATGCTCACAATATCCAAAGTGATCTACAGATTCCGTGGAATTCCCACCAAAATTCCAATGACATTTTTCATAAAGATAGAAAAAATATCTTCAAATTTATATGGAACCACAAAACATCTCAAATAGAATAATCTTGAGCAAAGAGATCACACCTGGAGGAATCACACTATCTGACTTTAAAACATAACATAAAGCTACAGTAAAGAAAAGCAAAGTGCACGGTATTGGCATAAACATATAAATATAGACCACTGAAACAAAATACATACTTAAAATCAGTTGATTTCCAACAAAAGGGCTAAGAACACACCATAGAGAAAGTCTCTTCAATAAATGGTTTTGGGACAACTAGAGATTCACGCACAGAAGAGTGAAATTAGACTCTTATA
This sequence comes from Chinchilla lanigera, assembly GCF_000276665.1. Taxonomy (NCBI): domain Eukaryota; kingdom Metazoa; phylum Chordata; class Mammalia; order Rodentia; family Chinchillidae; genus Chinchilla; species Chinchilla lanigera. Next base: position 53,044,107 of record NW_004955402.1, on the reverse strand, counting down.
CTACATAGAAAAATCAACTCAAAATGGATTAAAGATATAAACACAAGACTTGAAACTACATAAGTTGTATGAGAAGATATAGAAAAATTTCCAAAATACTAGGCTGAGCAATGATTTTCTATTTTGATGTGACCTCAAAAACAGGCTACAAAACAAGAGAAATGAAATCACATCAAACTAAAAAGTTTCTATCCAACTATGGAAAACAATTTACAGAATGAAAAAGAAGAAAAAACTCAAGAAAAGATATATTTTCAACCCATATGTCTGATAAGGGTTAATATCCAAAGAAAAACTCAAATAACAGCAAGAAAACAATTAACCCAATTAAAACTCAGGCAAAGGACCTGAATAAACATTTCTTAATAGGAAACATACAAAAGACTAACAGGTATGGGAAGAAAATTCTCAAAATCACTGAATGAATAAATGTAAAATTACAATGAGCTATTGCCTTATACCTGTTAAAAACGAGTATCAAAAAGATAAAGGATAACACTTACTGGCATGGATGTGCAGAAAAGTGAATCCTTGTACCCTGTTAGCGGGAGTGTAAAATAATACTGCCATTATGAAAAACAGTAAGTTCCTTAAAAAATTAAAAATAGCCTTACCTCCTGACACAAGCAATCTCACTACAGGGTACGCATCCAAAGGAAAGAACATCAATATATTGAAGAGATACCTACACTGAAGCTTTATGCAGAACATCCAACCTATGTAATCAAACTAAGCACCCATCAGTGTGTGAACAGATAAATAAAATGTGATGGATACACATATACACACATATAGAGCCTTCAAAAAGAGATTTGTAACAATGCAAATGAACCTAGAGGATGTTATGATAACTACAAAAAGCCAGGAACACATTTCACTTAAATGTGAAGTCTAAAAACGTTAAACTTAAGAAACGGAAGAATGTTGGTTGCCAAGGAAGGGGAAGTGGAAAAATAGATGTTGATCAGAAGTACAGAATCTCAGCTATTAAAAGTAAGTTATGGAAACCTAGTGTGTAGCTCAGTTACTGTATGTAACAATAAAGGCTTGTGGGGCTGGGGGTGCAGTTCAGTTGTATAGCACTTGCCTATCATCGGTGAGGCACTGGGTTCAGCCATGAGCACCACAAAATGATGATGGTGATGATGATGAT
>NW_004955402.1:53029310-53042349 GCF_000276665.1 Chinchilla lanigera | reverse complement strand
TTTTATGTTTGAGGCTGGGTCCTGCTAAGTTGCTAAATTATGCAGGTAAGTCTCAAACTTGTAATCCTCCTGCCTCAGCCTGCCACAGTACTGGAATCACAGCAGTGCATTACCACTTTCAGTTCAGAAAAAAAAAAAAAAAAAAAAGAAGTTTTTAAGAAACATCCTAGTGGCTCATAGTTCTAACCCTAGCATTCTGGAAGACTGGGTTTGTAAATTCAAACACAGCCTGGCCAACTCAGTGACTTAGACACTATCTCACACTTTTAAAAAGTGAAGAAAGGGGTAGCAATGTAGACCTGTATGAATCATCTGAGTTTAATCCTTAGTATGTGGCTGCAGAGACAGACAGAGAGAGAGAGACAGAGAGATGGAGACAGAGAGAGAGAGACAGAGAGATGGAGACAGAGAGAGAGAGACAGAGAGATGGAGACTGAGAGAGAGAGAAAGGCCTCCAGATTGCCTTCCAGAAGGATGCCATATGTTCCATTTCAAGTTCCTTCCAGCACGTACAAGGGATCCAGCTTCCTTACATTCCTGCCAGTGTTTAACATCACCACTTCGGGGATACTGAGGATTGAACCCACGGCCTTCGCATTGGGCCACATCCTTAGCCCTTTTAGATTTCTTACTTTGAGACAGGGTCTTGCTAAGGCTGAGCTCCAACTTGTGACCCTCCCGCTTTAGCCTCCCACAGTACCAGGACTATAGCCATAGCACTATATTTTTTTGTTACCATCTTTCCCATAGGTTCGCAGTGATATGTCATGGTGGTTTAATGTGCATTTCCCTAATGGCTAATGATAACAAATATATCTGTTTATGTGCTTATTTGACACATGCGCATCAGCTTTGCTAAATATCTCTTCTTACCTTTGCCTGATTTCGTATTTCCTTATCTTTCTGTAGAGTTTTGAGAGTTTTATATATTAGTCCTATATTGGTGTGCTTTCCAAGCTCTGAGAAAAATACCCAACATGCACAAATGAAGGAAAAGAGGTTTAAGTGGGCTCACAGTTTTTGAGCTTTTAGTCCATGGCCAGCTGCTCTCAAGGCAGGAACATCATGGCACAAGGGCCCAGTGGCCTGAACTTACTCCTTTCATGTCCTAACCTTACACTAACACTAACCCTAAGCAAAACCCATGGGAAGACTCCATCCAGAGATATCCCCTCCGAAGTTGCACCCCAAGTCACCCCAGCCTCCAACTGTCTCTACCTCCTAACAGCACACTCAGCTATGAACACCAAGGAGCACTATGCCCCCACAACTCAACTGCCTCTCCAAGAGTCTCTAAACACAAGTTGACAACGCAGTTTAACCTTCACAGTCACATGTCCTCTGTCAGAGATACACAGTCTGTATTTTCTCCCCAACAATAGCTTGTCTGTTCAATCCCTTAACACAGTCTTTTACAGATCAAGAGTTTTAGTTTTGATGAAGTCAATTTATCAATTTTTCCTTTGATAGATCTTGCTTTTGCTGTTAAGTGTAAGATCTCTCTGCTTGGTCTTAGTCCCCAAAGATTTTTCTTTTCCTCCAAGTTACATAGTTCTGTGTTTTATATTTAGGTCTGTGATCTATTCTGAGTTGCAAGATGTGAGTTTTATGTTGAGGTTCACTGAGTTCGCTTATGCATTTTCAGCTGTTCTAGCAAGATTTGGTGAAAAAGTATCCTTTCTTCATTGAATTGGTTTTGTACCTTCCTCAAAAATCTGCTCTGTGTATTTTGTGAGTCCCCTTTTAAAACAAACTTCTTTTTTTGAGGGTATGATATAGATGCACACATAGTCAAAGCTGTTCCAAATTTCCATTAGTGAACGGAAGACTTAATAATTATGCTTTAATATCCAAACAAGGAGAAACTACAATAAAAAATAAATGCTGGTGGGTATGCATTACTAGGGTAACTACTTAATATTTACTCCTCAAAACAGTAAGCATTTAGCTGGGCATGATGGTGCATGTCTGTAATCCCAACACTTTGGGAAGTTGAGCGGGAAGATCACAAGTTCAAGCCTCACATGAGCAATGTAGCGAGACCATGTCTTAAAATTTAAATGTATTAATAAAACAAAAGACAGACTTGGGAACACGGCTTAGCATGAAGGCCCTGGGTTTAGTCCTCCGTAAGCAAAAAATTAATTACTTTAATATATTACTTCTAAAATTGGATCATTTTTTTCAATTTTTATTTTATATTAGTACATGCCTGTAGCACATAGTGACTATATTCTCCATGGGGAGTGAGTATACGCCCATAGCGCATCTCCATTTCTTTTCACCCCTTCTTCTCCCTTCCTTCCACCTCTTGGTCACTTTTGCTAATGCCGTTGTATCAGTTGTGTGCGTTGGCTGCCAGCAACAAAAGCTGCAAATGACTGAGTTGCAACCAGGTGTGGTGGCACATGTTTGTAATCCCACCACTTGGGAGGCTGAGACAGGAGGATCCTTATGAGTTCGGGGACACTCTAGGCTACTTTGGGAGTTCAAAGTCAGTCTGAACTATATACAGATATCTAGCCTCAAAAAACAAAAATAATACCAACCAAAAACAAAGAAAACAAAAAGAGAGAGAGAGAGAAACAAAGAAAATGGTTGATTTAGACAAAGTGATTTATTAAATGTCATTACTTCAGATTAGGAAGAGAGAGCTGGACAACCAGGTTTAAGACTAAGTAAATACGATAATCCCCCAATAAATCACCAAAGTAGCTGATGAAGATACTGCCCTGTGATGGTAGGAGCAACAGTTTGCATTGCTTCTACTTCCCCATCAGTAACCCAACCCCATAGAAATGATTACTGCTTCCACTGCGAGGCTCCCTCCTCAGTGCTGCCTTTGTCACTAATGCTGGCCTAGATTTGTGCAACTGTAAAATCCAGCTCTCTTTCTCCTGCACTAGCTACGAAGAAAAAGAGGAAATAATATTTTTGGCATTTCAGCTCCAGTAAGTATGGCATCATTTGCTACCTTTAACATCCATGAAGTGAGAGTACTTTCCAACCAAAGAAAGGAAAAACTTCCAGGTGAGCAAAAAGGTGAAAAACTGCCAATATAGCTATTCACATTGTTATTTAGTTGCTCCTCAATGTATATTATAATCCTTTTATCCAAACTTGCTGAGGTTCTACAATAACGCTGCGTGAGAAATAGCTTGCTTTGAAAAATAGTCTAGTGAAAAGTACTTCGTTTGTTCTAAAATTATATGGCAGAGGATTAAAAGCCAACAAAACAAATTTTAAAAAGCATTTAAAAAAAACAACAACCAAGAAAACTTCACCTGTAAGTACAGTGTGCACCTAGGATTAAGAACCACTGGTTTAAGGGAAGAGCAATCGGTCTTACTAAGTTCCATACTAACATGGGCTTATTGCTGCTTCTCGTGTCGTTTCTTACCCCATGTATAGTGAGAAGCATATTATCCACCCTTCCTTGCACAAATGATTTGCAACAGTTGACATTAGTTCTGTCTTTCAGCTATCTTTATTTTTTCCCAAGGGATGGTGGCTCAAGCCTGTAATTCCAGCACTCTGGCAGGCTGAGGCAAGGGGGCTGCGAAGTTCAAGTGTAGCCTGGGTAATTTAACAATTTAGCGAGACCTTCTCTCAAAACAAACAAACAAAAAAAACCAATACTTGGAGATGTAGCTCAGTCTGAAGGCTGTAGGTTCAATCCCCAGTACCAAAGAAAGATAAAAGAGAAATAGAAAAGAAAATATTCTAAGTGAGAATTACAAGAAGAGAATTTCACATAAGGGCTGTGCTATCGCCATCTCGCTTGGCTCTCAACGAAGTTCTGAAGGACCATGTGGCCTCTAGTTCTGCCCAAGGACAACAGAAAATTCAACCAGCTGAGACAGAATGCACATCGCAGGAGAAAGAAGTCTGTCTGGAGCAGGAGCAGCCATGTTGCTGGCAGAATTCTCTGCCAAGCACCATGAGAGCTGACAGAAAACAGGATTTGGAACCCTCAGGAAAATATACATTATGTTCACTACATTGTTTAATGGGTGGTTTTCTGTACCAGAAAGAAATTTTTGGTGTATATTTTTTCAGTGTTGAAATTTACAAAGTATTATAGACTGTCAACAAATTAGTGTTTTATGATTGATTTACGGGGTATTTCAAAAATGCCAATTCAGATATTTTAGCTCTAACAACTGTATTTAGTAGTTTACAGCAGTTTAATAACATTGCACATTTTATTGTAAAAGAGAAGTCTTCACTGTATGACAATGATTACCAACACTGGCACAGTATTAGAAATATTTGGAGTAACTTTAAACAATTTTCATATTTTAAACATACAGAATAGTGTGTTTAGCATTATACATATATCTGGCAGCTTTGTTACACTGAACACCATGATGAGGAACCAGATTACTTGCTTAGAAGATTTACATACCTAATATTCCAAGGGGATGCAGTCTAAAAAGGCACCAGTACTAGGACACAGGCAGTTTCCTCACTTGTTTGCACATGTTTTACCCGCCCCTCCCCCTGGCATGTAGTTTTTAAGGCACTGTCTACTAATAAGTGAACCTAAAAGGGGCATTTGTCAAAGCAAGTTCAATATGTAAAAAGTATGCCTTTATTTTTATTCTTGGGTAGTACAATGGGAAAATTTACCAGTTATGTAAACATAGATAGATAAGTATACCTTTATTGGTTGCTCATTTAATAATTACAGTTTTTGGAAAAATACACTAGTGTTTTAATTTCAGACTAATATCACAAATTACAGTTTTTGGAAAAATACACTAGTGTTTTAATTTCAGACTAATATCACATCTGTTTGTTCAAGTAAAAAATAGTGTAAACATGGTGCAAATATGTAACAATTTAAACAATAAAACCTCCTCCTGTATTTAATTAGTATACTTTATGAACATATTCTTATGGTGCAGGGGTGGAGAGTTATATAGTTAGTGTGTCTGAGTATTTAACATGCCATTTGGAAATATACATAAATAGATGTGTTATATTTTCCGTTTAAAATGTTTGTATGTGTGTGGACAGTATGTACACATGTCATATATAGAGAACATATGAATAATACTGAGTAGTCAAACAAAAGCAATTTCATATCTACAGCAATATGAGAAAATTACTTCAATGTTTATCATTTAATACATATTATATATGAATTTACACATAAGTAAGATGACATTTAGACAATATGAAAAATAAGAATTTGTAAAGAGTATATATATATGTAGAATTTTAATTCCTATCTCTAAAATCAAAAAGCAAGAAAAACAATAAAAAATGAGCCTCTGAGGTAGATATCAGGGTATAGTTCAGTATGGTTCAATGCTGAAGCATTTGGAAAACTCTGTCATACTATGTGCTGCCTGACTATGTCATCACACACCTCTTTCTGATTTTTCAGATCCCAAGACCTCTGAATAGTCTTCTAAAGTGTTTTCCTTAAAAACCATTCAATTTTCATTAACTTAAGTATAATCTTTTATATAACCAATTTAAATGAAAGGTCATTTTCCACAAGTAAATGTAATGCAAAACAGATTTGCACATTAATGTTTTCAATCTACCTGGACACTGTTAGCTGAATTCTGAAGGCTTCATTCCTTTTTTGAAAGCTACAATCAGCTGATTCTTAGATGACTGTCAGTGAAAATGCACGTATGCCCATTGGGTGGCCTGAACAAATATCTGCATAGTATTCCTTCAGGGTCACAGGAGTTTTTTCACTCAGTAGCAGTCGTAACGTAAATAACCCAAAGCTGAGTGAAGTCAAGCATCTTATTACCTTTACACGAAACTCTGAAGAGTCCACAAAATTGTGCTGCTACTTGTCTGCATGTACTGCAAAGTGGCAGTTGTTACATCATAGAAAATACACTGACATTAAAAGTGCAGCCAACAGTTAGACCCACTCTGGTGCTACAACTCTGGCTGCTTCTTTTGGATGTTAGCTTACATCTAAAATAGAAATAAAAACTAAATGTGTTTTCAAAAGCTACTGGAAGATTTCTACATGTAAAAATTATTTTGTAAAATGAAAGATGCATAACACACACAAAATATGCAGATCCCAGGTTATATTATGAAGTCTCAAATTAAGCAAAGCTTGAATGTGTCCAGTGTTACCAGTAATTTTAATGTTAATCCCCAAAATATAACAAAATAGGGGACAAAATATTTTCCATATGCTCAGAAGTTATAACAAATAATTTCAAACATCATGAAAAGCAATAATTTTTTTATTATATTAATTTCTATTCTTTGCATGTAACAAAATACCAATTTGACTGACAGGTGCAATATTATCATTGATAAAACAGTGTTACAATACAAAAATGAAATTACTCAAAGGATAATCCTGATCTGTATCTTAAAATAAAACTAATGGGGACTTTTGCAGAAAGCAAATAAAAATATTCTCTTTCTAGTGTCTGTGAACTCTATGCACAACCTTAAGGGAGCTAAAAGAAAAGGAAAAAGCTGGAGATAAAGTTAGACAAAAATAAGGAAACTGAACTTAAAGAAATTCCAATACACTTCTTTTAAATTTTTTTCTTGCATTTGCCTGAAATTACTCTTTCCCTTAAAAGTAGCACTTGAACTACCACATCAAAACCTCTAGACTTTACAGATTATGTGTAAGAGAGGAGAGTGAGGGCAATTTTTATTTTCCTTGTATTTCTGGTCTCCTCTATGGTTTTTAAAATGCACTGCTGTAAATAAAAGTCCAAAGGTACAAATACTGAATAGTCCTACATAACAATATCCTCATGGGTCATTGTGATCAAAATAGAAAAATGCTAAAAATAACTTTAGAAAGTGACATCTATGTCAAATTCATAGGCATTAGATTAGACTTATTCATTCATGTTCTTATATACTGATCTAGTACATCAATCATTACTGTGCATTTCTGAAAAACATTTAAGGAAACTGGAGGTGTAGATCTTACAAAGATATTTGACAATTATATGACTGCATATTTATTAATTTCAGTAATTTGAAAGATTTCTTTAAGTATTGAGTATGATATTTGTCATCTGAGAAAGAAGTACCATCTTTAACATTCACCTTGACAGCAATGATCTGTAAATCTATCAAGATAAAAACTGAGATGTGAATCCTTGCAACTCCCCATTAATTTTTAGCTTCCCCAGGCATTCCATAGGCATGATTATTTAATATAAAAAGCCAGACGCATGTCTAGGTTTAGGTTTTACAATTAGGCTTTATTTGGCTTTAAGTTTTTAAAATTCAAGGACCATCAGGCACACCCTTACGCACACTCAGAGACTAAAACTAAAAATAAATCTCACCAATATAGACAGCAGGCTTTCTAAGTATACTTGACGTGTCATACACAGTAACACACAGTTGTAAATAATGTGATACACCGGTAGAACATGAATAAAATATTTTCCTTTCTAAACTTTAGGAGCCAATCGTATTTGCAGACATGCACAGATATAAAAAAGTGGTATACTAATACATAGTGTAAGAATATATATAATATTTATCATGAATAAAATTTTAAAACAAAATATAATAAATAATAGGAAATGTTTTATCATTCTAAATCTATCTTTAATTAAAATAAATTATTAAAAATGGGTATCTTGGATCCACTTCTGAAAGAAATGCCCAGGATAGAATAAATAAAGATTTAAACATGTTTGATACAACCTGTACACTTTAAATCCACAGGCTGAGAATTTATAGCTAAGGTAACGACTCTGAAGTTCTTTTAAGCTCTTAAATGATGAAAATTATTCTTGTGTATACACTTTATCCAAAAATACATTAACTATGTTTTGGCAAATTGGTAAGGCATATCATACAAGATGAAATAATTTTTAGAGATTTGAGGGATAAGAAAGTTATTAAATGCTCTAATGGACAAAAACAGAAATGCGCACATACATTCCTACTTAATGAGTGAGCATCTATAAAAGAGTAAACTTCCATAAATGTCTCTCTTTAACTGCTTTCTTCCATCTATTATCATCAGAGGAGAGCTGTTTTTTAACAAGAGAAAACCCTCAAAGTATTTATAGGATGGTGATCAATAGTAATTAAGTCAGCAATGGAGATGTCTTGAGGTTCTAATCAAGGAAAAAAAGGGCAAGAGGTAGATGGACCTATTTGTTGTTAAAACGAACGTGGAAGCCAGGCATTAGGATGCATGTCTATAATCCAAGCACTGTGGAAGGCTGTAGCAGAAGGATCAAGACCCTGTCTCAAAATTTAAAACATTAAAATTAAAATTGAAAAACGGCTGGGCAAGTAGCTCCTTATGAAGGCCCTGAGTTCAGTTTCTAGCAAAATACACACACACACACACACACACACACACACACATGGAGAATACACTAAAGAGAAAATCAAACACATGTTCAGTAGCCATTAAAATCTCCAAATGAATTCCTCCATATTTCCCTGCTTCTTACAAATGAATTTGGAAAAAAAATGACTACAACTAACCCTACGTGCTGAGTACTGACATTTTTATTGTAAGTGACCCTGGTTTAATAGAACATGACTGTAACACACACACACACACACACACACACACACACACATACAAACACACACACACAGTCAGTCATATTATCCTGACAAACTCCTTCAGCACCTCTACAAACCAATACCAATAGGTCAAGTGATTTTGAGTAAGGAACAGAAACAATGTTTGTACAAAGTTCTACTTTGCCTAAGTACAACACACCTGTGAACATTCACACTGATGCACATAGGTTGAGAATCTTTTATCAAAAAAGCTTGGGATCAGCAGGTTTTGGACTAATAGTTTTCCAGATTTTGGCATATATGAATATATAAAATGAGATAAATGGAGGGCGGGACTCAACTTTAAACTAGAAATTTCTTTATTTTTCGTATGTACCATAGCATGAAGAAATTTTATACAGTCCCTTTAAAGTGCCTGCAGTTTGACAGCCACTGGTTACAGGCGGTCAGGCCCAGAATTTTCCACTTGTGGCATCATGTTTGCTCAAAATGTTCTGGATGTTGCAGTAGTTCTGATTTTGGACTTTGTGATTAGGGATGGTCAGCATCTATTTCAATAAACTTTTTAAAAACAATGATATGAGATATGAGCCTGGAATTAGTTAAATTACAGCAGTCTGGAAAGAAGTTGGTGAGGATGATTGATAGTACTCCATAATGTTGCATTTATCTTTGATAAATTTATAGATTCAATAAGCAAGGTATTAGGTTATAAATGGTTTCAGTGATTAGTTTCTTAGTTTGGCTGCAAATCAAGCACAGATTGGATATTCTGCAAAACATGTTTTGCTTACTACATTTAATCCATCAGCAGCCAGAAGAAAATAGTTAAGCAAAGCTAAGAGATGAAGAATGTTGACCATGCTTTTGTTGTACTTTAATGAGTGTTTAAAATTACCCTTTTCATAAAAGACTACTAAAACTGGCTGTCATAGCACCTCATGAATTATAATACCAGTCAGGTAAAAGATAGATGGCTAGAAGAACTAGACAATCTAAGGGCATTTTAAATTCTGCAAAAGTACACATTCATGGAAACGACTGAAACTTTAGCACAGAAGCTAAATGAATAACTATAAGAGTCATATCACTATACGTGAAAACAATACCTATAAAATTTACCTATAAAATTTTAATGACTTAATAAACATTTTTAAAGAGCTCTAGTAAAATTCAGGGAAATTACTCTATTTGTTTCTTCAAATTATTTTCCTACATAGAAAAGCTGATTAATGAGTCAAGACAAATTTCAAAAATGAGAGTTCAATTTCCTTGTCCAAATGGTTGGTTAAGGAGCTACATTCAACAAGTCATAGCAGATTCCCCAAAAACACACATAGAAGTGGTGATTGAACAATTTCAACCAGAAGTAGCTTTGTAATGTTGATCCCTTGCCTACACGGCAAAAATGCTTTCCCTCCTCCTTTAGCATTATACTAAACACTAGTTTGTGAGAATAAAGGATACATTAGAACATTTTATCATACAATATATTTTCAAGTCACACTCTGATGTAATTTGCCTCCTATCCAGGCCTTTGTGTTTGTATTGGAATATTATAAAATTTGATTTTTGAAAGCATATGTTCATATCATAATAAATCAAAGTAACTATGCATATGGAATTAGAACTATTTTGTTTTGAAATTCACCATTGGTCATAAACCTTACGAAAATCATCATGTATCCCCAGAGTTAAAAAGTGTTTTATTTGGAAATTTGTGCTTTCAGTCTATGAAATTAAGAATATGTATGGTTAATTATGAAAACAAATATTAACATTTATGTAGCTCCCATCTCTGTGATTTGGGTATATCTTTAGTTTATGAAGGCACACAATATTTGCTTAGAGTTTTACGATCTTATGGAACCCCTTCATTAACATTCACAGAACCACTAGTGTGAAGGTTTCCTATTTGAGTTTGCTCTTCTGAATATTAGACTATTCTAAATAAAAATGCCTTTAACGTTTTTAAATGATGTTCCCTCGTATTTAGTTTATAAAAATAAACTTTTTTAGCATTAAACTTTGAAATTTACATTTCTCAAGTACACATGGAAGGCAGCATTAATTTGTATATAAACTTGCTCGTGTTGTTTTCTTTTCTTTTCTTTTTTTTTTTTTTTTTTTCGTGTTGTTTTCTATGCAGGCTGCTTTTTACAAAGGCAAAAACCCTAAACAGCGAGTCTAGGAAAAGATACTATGTTGTAAATGTACACGTGTGCTTTGTTAAGTGCAGTGATGCTCTGGAATGACGCTTCAAAAGCTCCTAAGGCCATCGTTACCCAAGAAGCATTCAGTGCTATTTCCTTGATCAGTCTCATAATTAGGATACAGTTCAGTTTTTATTGTATGGAACCCTGGAAAACTTGGATGGGAGAAGGATCCCATTCCAGGAAGAGGGTTCTCTGGCCTCGTCAGTTGCATTTTCCTGCACAGTGACTCTGTGAAAGCAGAAACAGTTCCTGGGTGATATGAGTTTGTACAGTTCCAACTGTCAGAAAGCTGGGGTTTGAAGAAGAGGGAAAGGCACGAATGATGAGCACGGACGCTGTCAGACTGCGAAGGGCGTCATAGGTCAGTTTAAGAAGACCTCTCAGGCCAGCCCCAGCTGCAGCTCAGCTCCACGCCTCCTTCTGATCTTGGCTGACAGCTGTGCTGGTGACAGATCGGAGCACTGCATTGTAGCCGTGATCAGCAATCAGCCTCCTTCCTAGACAACGGCAAGTTTCCACCACGGATTCGCCCTTATCTCTCCGGGAAGGAATGAAGTATAGTCTGGTAACCAAGAAAAGCCCTTGAGAGCAAATTGCAGGTGTGACCCCAGCGCCTTCTCTCTCTTGCCAGAGGGACCGCTCAGCAGCCCTAGGGTGCTAGGCTGGAGCAGGGGGTTTCCCTGTCACTCAGTTTTGTATTCCTTACCCTTCCAACCCTTATCTTCAGCTTCTTACTGATTACAGGAAGTTCAAGTAAGGGTCCCTTGTGTCCTCGGGGTACAATTATGAGCCTTCAATGCAAACCCAGCACAGGCAGAAGAGAGGCGACTTCCCTTCCTTCCTGTGACCGGAGCACCTGCCTCTGCAGACTCCCCCTAAGGACTGCTGGTTACGCGATGATCTTCCTTATTCCCAACACTCCTCTGTACCTTTGTTCAACTATCATCGAGGGGTGTATTTATTTTTTCTTGTGGGAAAATTAACAAAGGTCTTTCCTCCTCGTTACTCCTCCCAGGTTGGAGTGTGTATCCATTCAGCAGAAACCACAGGGAACATTTAAGCTCCAGATCACTGCCCCAGGATTCCACAGCTTCTCGGAACTGGAACTTTGAAGCCAGAGAAGCAGAGAGTCCAGGGACATCGGAAAGCCCGACACTTCCTCCTCCTCCGGCCGTTTCCTTCCCTAGTCTAAACCAGCTTGCTCTGGTGGGCGTCTGCTGCCAGGGTAGCCGCGCCCCTGTGGGCACCTCCTGCCCATCGCTCCTTCACCCCTTCCAGTCTACCCACTCTGAGCAGCTCTCAGCCTGGGTGCCCGCCCTCCTCTGCCGCCCCCTCCTGTCTACTACACCCCAAGACCTCTAGAATAGTCAGGCTTCCCTCTTACCGCCTGATCTGGTCACCAGAGAAGTTTTGCACCCCCGGGAACTAAATGATTCCCTCCCAAGTCAGGCAAAGCATCTCTCAAAAAGTAGGCAAAGATCTCCATAAACTTTGGAGCCACGGACTCTCTCGTGTCAGTGGGCGAGTGCGTGAGCACACACCTGCTTGCACAGAGGCACAGGTACACCAGCCCCAGGCGGGGCGCACACAGCCTGCCACTGGGCAACAGTAAGGGCGCATTACACCCACTCGCCATAACCCGCAGGGACGCGTGGTGCTGATGGGGGATCAAAATAAGAATTTCAAAATGGGCTTGGGCAGCTGGGACCAGAAAATGGTGATTCCTAAACACACGCATGCCTCGGAGTCTGCACCAGAGCGAGCAGTTCTACCCAGAGGCGCACACTTTGGAGAGCGGGCAGACCTTCCTGGAGTCGCGGTGTAGGATTCTCCTCCCAGACACGATTCTCTTTGGAACTGACAAGCCCTTGCCTCCCGGACTTCTCGGTGCGGTCCAGACCAGCCCCGCGCACCTGACCGGCACCAGGGCGCTCCCGTAGCCCCGGGCTCCGTTCCCACATCGCCCAGGCAGGTGTGGGCCCCTCGCCCGGCTAAGCAACAAGCGGACCGTCCGCGAAGGGCCGGCGTCTCTCCGCTTCTGTCCCCGCACGGGTCACCTCTCCCCGCCCCCACCCTCAGCTGCCACCCGGGCCCCAGGAGCGCAAGGGAAGGAAGACCGCGCGGAACTCACCCCCAGCTTTCTGCTGCGGATCTTCACGTAGCCCTGCTTGACGATGTCGTTAAAGTTGGAGGCCATGGCCGGCGCGGTCCGCTCCCGGAGTCGGAAGCCTCCGTCTGCCGCCGGGGCCGCGCAGGTCTCGCATCCAGCCAGGCACCTCAGCAGCCGCGCCGCCGCCAAGTCCAGC
>NW_004955402.1:53017415-53028877 GCF_000276665.1 Chinchilla lanigera | reverse complement strand
CGCCCCGGCGCCGCTCCCACCCGCGCCCTGCGGCCGCCGCGCTCCCCCGGTGCGGGATTCCTACAGACAGGGCTCCGCTCCCCGGCCGTGCGTCTCCCCACCGAGCTGCACACGGGGAAGGGCGGCGGGGAGGCGCGCAACGCAGGACGCGAGCGGGAGCAAGACAACTGTTTATTTCGGTAGCCGTGTTTACAGTGCATTTTTATTCCTAGGCACACGCGCCGCTCCAGGTCTTTGCCCCGTTAGGAAGTGCAAATCGACGCCAAGCCCTTCCCGGTGCACACAAAGAGACCAAGCGTGCGCATGTGTCTAATCCTCCGCCGCCGGAGAGGCGAAGCAGCCAGGCGAGGCAGCCGGTCCTCTGCTGAAGCCGCGTCGAAGACCAAACCCAGTCGTTTGATTTATGCCTGCGTTTTAGTGAACTATGACTAAAACTGCCTCTTGGCTCTTTACTGGGGAAATACAGACTGTAGCTCTTAGCAGTGGGTGCACTGAAATGTTCAACTCCTAAAAACAAAGGAGAGAACTTTCCTCCTTAATGTAGGAACGCAGACTTAAAAGTGGATTTTTCTCTATTACAAAGACATTTTGATTTTTGAAATATCATTTTATAAGGTTCAGAGAAAGAGGTTTCCAATTAAGATAAACGTATAGAGATTTAAACATGTACCTTCATTTCTAAAGCATTTATATTAAATAAATGTTAGCTCCTGCTAATTGCACAAAGCAGAATTTTTCAAGATTTTAATTTAAAATACCTTAGCCTCCTCGTTTGGGACATAATCATGTTAAGACAGGAAGGGAACTGAATTTGATTGAAGGGAGGAAAACTATGAAAGCTTTTAAGACACGTAGCTTACCCTTCACCCCATTCTCCTGAGCACCCCAAGGATGACTCTGTCCCAACCTTAGCAAGAGTCTCATCTCCGGCTCACACTGCCCAATGGAAATTCTGAGCCGCCATTCACCTGTGTAGTGGGCACGGGGGTGGGGGCGCTGCCCACCGTGCAAACTACCAGGTTCTGGGCAGACACTTCCCTTGGCAAAGTCCATTGGGTAATCACTCTGAAATGAGCTCTCCATGACCTTCCCCGGGATATTTACATAAGCCTCCTATCAACTCAGTGTGATTCCCTCCTCTAAATGCCTGAGGTAGACTTGTTTTCTATTCCACTCACTTGTATTTCAGATATACCTTTCCATTACTTTTTAACATAAAGACTGCTTCCAACTTATAAAAGCTCTAAAAGAACATGATTTCATTCATCTGCTTTATCAAACACAAGGATTAAATGGAGCATACTTGCCATTTAAGGAGAAGGAAACTGAGTCCCAGGAATGTTCTGTAATAGAGCCAAAACTTCAACACTGACCTCGTCTACAATAACTCTTATCGTCGTTAACCTCCACTTCCATTTGTACAGTAACCTGCTTCCACAGAAGTCAGGGACTCCTTTTGTTGCAGTGACAATTTTGTATTTACGTAATGATGAGCTACAGGTGGTAACCAGCACTTTTAAAGATTCTATAGTGAATGTGCCTACAATCATATGTTAATGAAGGTCTTTGTAACACAGTGTTTAAAAGATTTAAATATTCTCCACAACTTACTTTTCATTTTTAAGTTTCTGATATAGTAATCATGCGTGTGTCCCTCCTTTCGTGCTGTTTGTTTTCCCCTGGAAAACACAAGGTCCCTTCTCATATATATTTTTTTTCCCAGTGCTGGTGTGGTTGACTGTAACCTTGTAGAATTATTTAATATATTCACGTAGGTAGCACATTTCCTGTTGACCATCTACATAACTTGGAAATTTGATTACAGTCTTTTTTCAAGCCCATAAGAGATGTTGTGCATATTCCACTAATTTACTGTGAAAGAAACACAATGTCTACCTCTCCGACTGACTAGAGAGTCAGTTGTCAACTCCATTCATAGATTATAAAATATAAGTTACATATAAGCTAAAAATGTAAAATATAAAGATTCTCAGCAGGCTTCTACACAATGGTTTTAGCTGCTGATGAGGGTCATTGCTTAAATGCATTATGTCATTAGTGATTGTAAAGTTATGATTTTCTAATTTTATTTTAATTCTTCATTTATGAGTTGTTGTTCTCTTATTAAACATAGAACAAACTGAAAATTTTCCTTGCAAACTATAGGCTTACCCTGAAGTAGATACCCTATGAAAAAGGCCAGGTATGTGCTTATTAGTTTTATCAACTATTAATTATTCTGTTATGAGGTACTTATTAGTTTTATCAATTTTCAGAAATATCAGATGGATTCTCACAAACTCAAAAGGAAACCCAGCTCCCTTCAAAACATCATTATTAAAAATGTAGTTTTTGCTTTTGATGCGTTTCTATCCCCTGTGGTAATTATTCTTTATAGTGTTTGCACCAGAAGGAGCTGTTTTACTTGATATTCTTGTGTTTTTAAAAGGCATTTGAAGACCTTACTAGTCTTAACACAGGGTTTCTCAGGCTCATCTTGTGTGCTTCCAATTCCAAGCCTAGAGTTCATTCTTTGTGCTGGAGAACGTTGGGGTTTATAACTAATGTGTTTCACAAAGCTCTCATGAGCTGAGGGGTAGGGTTTTTCTAAAGGGATTGGATCCTGGGGCCTCCGGGGAACGTTTACATGAGGCTTATCCAAACATTTTTGGGTTTACGGGAGACAGATAATTTATCTCACTAGTGTCAAAGGTTCATGCAAAATAAATACACTTCTTCCTCAGGAGTGTCAGCTCAAAAATATTATCCAGTACCTATGTCAAACTCAAATGCTGGAGAAACAAATAGAATCCATTTTATTCATTCATTATATTATTAATACTTGCTTTTGGGGAAAAAAACCTGAGTTATGACACCTGTAACGTGAAATTATCAAAAGAGGTGTCTATACAATGCATCCACCTCTGAAGTCTGTCTGAGATTTACCTTCTCAGGTCCCTTCAACCTCTAATGTTTGAATCTGAACATTGGAACTTATATCTTGTTTTTCTTTTCCTATTGCTGATGATTTGCTGAATGTCACAGTTAATATTTCAAGGATACTGACTACACTTGCAGTTCAATCTAGTGAACTCAGTCACCTGAAGTTTAGGGTTTTAATTCTTCCACCTTTTATGTACTGCTTCTCATATTGACCTTACATTCCTCCACTCTGAGTGAGGAACCTGTTCTTCCTCTAAGACCCTTAATGTTGGTGATTGTCCATAGTTTCCACTACTGCAGATTTTAGGGTACATCTTATCAACTCGTTACAATAAGAGATTGTGTGTAGACTTTCTTTTTTGCTTTTTTCCTACTACACTTGCAATTTTTGCTTATGTGAAAAGGTTTAACATATTCAATTTGTTTTGTTGCCCACCTGAAGACCATCTTTCAGAGTGCCACTCTGAACTGGTACAGTATTTGTGATGGAAGACTTTCATATTTAAATATTTCATTCATTTATTTACATTCATTCTCAGAGTGATGATATAACTACATTTCTTCTCATGTTTAATGACATATTGAATAGATCTCAATTTAATTGATTTTAATGACCTATATATTGCATGTTAAAATAAATATTCTTGCCCTTCTGTGTGTGTACTTCTACTTAGGTGAAAAGAAATCTATATTTATTACAGAACTGCAGAAATTTAGTCATTGATAATATCTACATTGTAGCATATTTATCTATCTGGTAGAATAATAAGTGACAGTATAAGTTCATCCCTTATCCCAATGTTTGCAATATTATTTTCTTTTTCAAAAGTTGTGATACTATAAAGTGAATCTATGCTGCCCCCAATTTCCTACTGAATTTTCCTGAAACTATATGAAAGAAATCTTTCACTGAAAAAGTTTATAAATAAAATATTGAGTGTTACCATTTAGAAACATCAGCTTGCTTTTTCATGTCATTCTCTTTGAAAAAAAATTGCGGTTTTCTTCATAGATATCAAGTTTTTATATTTCTTTTTTAAATTCCCTCTCTTTGGTGTCTTTGGTATCAGAAATAATTGTTTTGTTTCTGAAATTTTATAAGTAGTAGATTGTAAGTAATACCACATAATTGAAACATCTTATTTGCAATGCAAGTCAATTCTATTGCATGTCTTCTGCAAATATAATTTAATCTCCTATGAAATATTTTTGTCATAACATTTTTTTCATCTTCTTGGAATAGATGTAAGTTATGCAAAAATGGTGATAAACGAGCTAAAGAAGTCATTTCACAATATCATTGGTAAATTTTAGAGAGACAAGGTAAGAAGTTGACTACTGATTAAAGTTGTTCAATAACAATTAAAATGCTGACCACTAATTAAACTAAAACAATTTTTTAAATTATTCTGTTATGAGGTACTTTTTAATCAAACATGAGTATCAAATTTTACTAATATTTTCTTCAGAATCCATCATATTGTAACATGCAGATTGCTTCTCAGGCGTTATAAACTAAGTACCTCAACATGTTTATGATTGTTGAGCATCTTTGTCTACCCTAAAATGCAAATTATTTCATGTTTAATAACGTTTAATCAAATACTGATGCCTTCAACGTATGAATGTTGACAGTGCAAAGTAATATCTCATCTAGAACTGGTGAGATTAGTTTATACTTTTGTATCTTGTATCTGTCTCTTTACAAAAAGGTGAAACATAAAGTGTTATTCTCCATGCTGAGAAGCATTTAAAGCATAAAAATAACTTCTTCAGTTGAATTTGACAGCCTCATTTATTCTGCATGTTTGAGAAGTCAATTCTTTTATCACTTTAAACTCTTCCTGAGTTTAACAGTCCCTCCAGGTTTGCAAAATTTTTATTTGCTACTGTTATTGAATTTCAGAGACAAAAATCATCAATATCTTTAGGATTTTTAAATTAACATTTCATGATATCATTATAGTTTTTACAATACCATCGAGACATATGGTTACAGTCTCTTTTAATATTTTGTATTTCACTTTTTCTTTTTTTAATATTATTACTGGATGCAGATCCATTTTCTAGTTAATCAAATTTCATTTTTAGTACTTAATTATAATTTATGCCCATCTTTAACATAAGCACACTGTTTAAAAATAGTCCATACTTTTACAAAGTTGAGAACTAACTTTAGGTTATCACTTTACTTAGACATGGTGCCATGTCCTAGAATCAACCATATTTTAAAAGTCATATTTGTGGTTATTTTAGAGATTATTTCATAGTTTTATACTTGTGCTATTAATTTCTGCATTTTTTCTTGACTTTTTCAACCTCAAAATTCATCTAATATTGGTTTTGTTCAAGGACAAATGGCCACTGAGCTCAGTTGTATCGCAAACCGAACACCTCTCTACATTTGGTCCAAATATTATTCTCTTTCATTGTTTTACCCACCATTGTTTTATCATTTTAGGACCTAAATTTTATCTCCTCAATATTCATATGTTGAAGGTATCAGACTGTGTCTGGATTTAAAAAGGTAATCAGTTTAAAATGAAGTCACTGATTCTTCTGTTTGTTTGTTTGGGGTTTTTTTTGGTACCGGGAATTGAACTCAGAACTTTGTGCTTGTCAGGCAGGTGCTTATGCCACTGAGCTATATCCCCAGCCCCAATTCTAACATAATTAGACCATGTCCTCATAAAAGAAACACTAGACACACACATAGAAGAGAAAAGTTACAGAGAGAAGACCCTCACGTACAAGCCATAGAAAAAGAGAAAACCAGCCTTGTCAACACACAGATCTCAGACTTCTAACATCCAGAATTCTGAGGAAAACTTTTGTTGTTTGAGCTACCCAGCCTGCATGACTTTGTTATGGAGATCCTAGCAAATAATACACTGTGCTACTGTAAACATTTAATAACATTCATTGGAAAGTCTTCGCATATGTCTTTAAATTCATTTCTTTTTACCTGATATATGATGTCTTAATGTCAACACAAGACATTAAAAAATGTGTTTGAAATAATCCTTTTTGGTGTATTTCTAATACATAGAAAAATAGTTTACTTTTGTATCTTTGCCTTGAAGATTCACTTATCTGATCTAGGAGTATACCTACAAACCATTTGCGAGTTTTTACACATACAATCATGTCACCTGTGCACTCAAACATCTGCACTAAAAAACTGGGCGTGGTCACACACACCTGTAGACTCAGCCACTTGGAAGTCTGAGATGCAAGGATCAGTAGAGCTGAAAACTTGAAGTGTGACTTTGCAACATTAGAGAGACCACATGTTAGGACAGAACAAAACAAAATAAAATAAAGGAAGAAAACCATTCATCTTCCTTTCTATACTTATGCCTTCCTTATTTGCCTCTTCCTCTTTCTCTCTTCTTTTTGCTTTGATTAGGTCTATTTAATACTGTGAAATATAATTGGTAAAATCAGATATCTCTGCCTATATGCTTATTCTGTAAAAATCTTTTCATATTACAAAATTATGATATGAATTTCATAAATCACTTTTGTCATAGAAATCCTCTATCTCTGTTTTCCTGTCTGATTTTATCATGAATAGATGTTGAATATTGTCAAATAGCAAATATTTCAGGGAGAAATAGTGTTTGAAGCACCTGTAACTCTCCAGTTTGTTATGCAGGGCCTCATTCATTGCAGAAATACCACTAGGTTTCTCATTTCCACAGTCTGGTCCAGTGCTGGGACAAAAGGAAAAATTCTCGGTCTCTAGGCATACCAGTACAGACAAACAGCTATAGGAAAGAAAAGGCTGCTTGTAAATGATTTCACCATATTCTCTGTGATTTTAAACACTTCTCTGTTGTCTTTGCAAAAATTTGATGCATCTTTGACTCTTTTAAAGCAGTGAGACTGTGAAGTAGGTGTGCACTAGGATTTAAAAGTCTTACATTTCACCTTTAAATCACACAGTGTATCTTCACAACTCAATGCTTTCCTTTAAGGAGAAAACATGCCAGATGTTTGAGGCTTTTCAAATCTCCATTTTTACCAGAACCTAAGGATTTTTTTAAAAAAATTTATTTTATTAGTACATTCACAGTGCATGTGGTTTATGATCTCCGTGGGGAATGATTCCATTTCCATGCTACAGCTTGTTTTTCTTTTTGAATCTTCTTCCCATTCTTTTCCCATTCTTCTTTCCCTAGTTCCTTTCCCAATTTTCATTGTAGCTTGTGTTTACATTAATTGAGGTTATTATGTTCCTGTAGCTAGCATATCTCTAATCTACGTATTTCCCCCTCTTCTCCTCTTTACCCCTCAAAGATTCCGCTGGTCCTCCTCCCAAAAGCAAGAGATTCATCCCCTTGTTCCTTTCTATGCATCTTTTATTATTTTTTTGAGTTTACTTTGCCTCATTAAGCAAAACATATCACTGGGTGTGGTGGCACACACCTTAATCCCAGCACTTGGGAGGCTGAGGCAGGAGGATCATTGCGAGCTTGAAACCAGCCTGGGTTGCAAAGTGAGCACAAGGCCAGCCTAAATTGCATAGGGAGAACCTGTCTCAAAAAGATAAATAAATAAATAAATAAATAAGAGCTACCATATGGTCTTTGAGCTTGCATGTTTGGTTTATTTCACGCAAAATTATATTTTCCAGGTGCATATGTTTTCCTATAAATGCTTCAAATTTGTCATTCTTTATAGTTGAATAATATTTCATTATTCAACTAATAAATTGTTTCATGTATGGTTGCACAAATCTTGTAAGAATTTTTTGTGAAAGATTCTTCTTTTATTGCTTTCTAGACATGTGAATTTCTGCAATTTAACTGCTGCTTAATTTATGAATTTGCAATAAATTTATTAGTAATTTGTAAGTAGCTATTGTAAATAGTTAACAATATTTTTATATGCAAACTAGTATTGAAGGGATGAAGAACCATAATTAATCTTTTTAATTGAATTATACTTTCCCCATGTCTGTCTAATTCTATGAATGTTACATTGAGTTCTTTCATTGTAACTCATTTTTATTTTCCTTTCATTTAAATAGGATTTATTAATGTATTTTACTATGCTATTGCTTATTATATTGACATTTGTGAATGGTATAGCTTCATCGTATGCTATGCCTTTCTAAAATCATTCAATATCCTTTGTAATTTTTGTTGCTCTTACCATAAAAGATGTCTGTTAAAATAGCCCATTGAAAGGGTAGGTATATGCCTATATTGCTTGACTGGGTTTTCATGCCTAGGTCTTGTAGTACTTTGAAGATAACAATTCACAATGTACTGAACATTGTTACTTCCCACAGTCTTGTTTTGAACTTTTATGCCACTGTTTTTATTTTCTTTCTCCTCTTTAAAATAAAAAATAAATTAAACAAAGTAGAAAAATTATTTTTCTGTTATTAAGTGTTACATTTCAAGTGTCTCCTTTCTATATCATTTACTTTGCTTTCAATATTTTAATTACTCTTTCTGTTTCTTTAAAATAGATTGACGAGTTTTACATCCTAACCCATTTTAACATTCTTTGACTTATAATGTGATAATTCATTTCATTTATACTTATAATGATAGTCATGCTAGGTTTTATTCTTTTTCATTGTTTATTACACATTTTTCACATTTTCTCAAGGCTTCTTGTTTTGACCTGTCTTTTATTTAATTTCTCCCATTAATTTAGAAATTCTAATGTACTTTTCTGTGATAGTAATGACTACTGTCCACTTTTGTCTCTTGGGCAGATATACATGGTAAATCTACTTGAAATGTATACTAATTAACTCCTCCAAACACAGTCATTCTCTTCACTAAGATATTCTATTTTTCTTTAAGCCTCAGTGAAACGATACCTTCAGAATATTTTTATGTGTACATTTTCTCACCTTTCTACTCCCACTACATATTTGGAGTGGTTTTTATTTCTCTTACCTATGTACTTTTCCACAATAATTTTTTTTTCTTTTCTTTTGTTTCTTCCTTTCTTTTTCTTTCTTTTTTTTTTGGAGAGAGGGTCTCCTTATGCAGTTCAGGCTGGTCTCAAACTGGCAGAGATCCTCCTACCTCAGCCTCCCCAGTGCTGCGATTACAGATGTCCGCCTATATGCCTGGTGATATGAACTTTTATGTTTTGAAACAATTTTCTTAATTAACACATGGCACATGCCCGGACATGTTTCCACATTTTAATATAAATATTACACACACACACACACACACACACACACACACACACTTCAGTGTGCTTCACATTCTCTCCTCCATTCCCTTATTTGAAGGATTTAACTGTTTCCTTTGGTCCTCTTTTCCTGTTCCTGGGTAGCCTCTTCTCAAAAACGTTTCTGAAATGAACATGTGGGTTAAAGACTAAGTGCTTTCTCCTTCACTAGTGAATGATAGCTTGTTTACTATTGCATGGATTTTTAGATTTCAGTCCTATATTTCTGGGGCATGTATGTATTAGTCTGCAGTCCTCAATATACAGTTTGCAAGTAAGGAGTTTAATGTCAGTTTGATTTTTTATCAGTGCACACATTTTTATATTCTTCCTTGAATCTTACGCAGTATTACCTTCTTCCTTAACTTTCAGGAACATTCTGGAATTATGCCTTACTTTACCTCCCATTAAAATTACCTAAAACTTTTAAACATTTTATTTTATTACTAATATCATGGGAAATTTTATTGTAATGTAATTATACTTCTATTATTTCAACTATTATTTGTTTAAATTTTGCTGCTTACTGTTCCATTGCTTCTTCAAGAATTTTTATTATATCTCAAAACTATTTTTCCCCTTTCACCTTTTTTCATCTGTTCATTTCTGTCTCTATTCTGAAACGCTCTTTGCCTTTCATCTTTTAGAAAATAAAATCTTTTATCAAGAGTACACTGTTCTCTTTAACTAATTTTATTTCTTGTGTTATTTCCTCCATATCTGTTTACTTCTTCCACTGAAGATTTGAGTCTATCAAAGTCACTCAGGAGCCCTGGAATCAACTTCTTTGATACTTACATTCATGTTGAAATATTGACTTTCTCTCATGAATCATGAATGTTCTTAATGGCATTTAGAATGGTGAATTGCTCCCAGAAGATTATTTTATTTACATTTCTCAGATCCATTAGTGGAATCACTATTGATGGTAGCTATAGCCTTATGAAATACTAGAGTTCTTATTAATAAGCCTTGAAAGTCAAAATCGCCCCTTGCTCCACAACTACAGAATGGATGCTGTGTTAGTGGACAGGACAACGGCATTAATATCATTGTACATCTTCATTAGAGCTGTTGGAGATCATGCAACTTGTCAGAAGCCATAATATTTTGTAAGGAATCTTTTCCTGAGCCATGTTTCTGAAGAGTGAGCTTAAAATGTTAGTAAACAGGTATATTGTCATCTAGGGTTTGTCGTTCCATTCAGAGAGCACAGGGAGAGTAGATTTGGTATGATTCTTAGAGGTCCTAGGATTTCTGGAATGGTAAATGATTATGGACTAAATCACCAGCAGCGTTATCTCCTAACAAAAGAATAAGACAGAAGCTTTGAATCTAAGCACTAACTTTTTTCTTTTTATTAAAGTTATAGATGTCATCTTCTTCTAATATAAGGCTGTTTGGCCTACACTGAAAATCTCTTGTATAAGGTCATGGTCATTACCAGTTATCTCGGCTGTCTGTTTCTCTGATTCAGGGCAGACTCTATATTGGCACTTGCTGATTCATCTGCACTTTTACATTATGAAATGGCTTCTTAAACTCATGAGCCAACACTCACTACCTTCAAACCTTTCTTCCACAGATTCCTCACCTCTCTCAGACTCCATAAAAGGGAAGAAAAAAAGGACTCCTTCTCTATATTAGGCTTTGGCTTAAGGGAACGCTGGGGCTAGCTCAATCTTCTAACAGGAACAATAAAACTTTCTTTGCATTACCAATAAGCCTGTTTTATTTTCTTACCATTTATGTGTTGAGGGGAGTAAAATTTTTAATTTTCTTTAGCAACTTTTTCTTTGCATCCACAACTTGGCCAGAGATGCCTAGTTTTTTTTTATTTTAAAGATAAAAGAATGACAATGTATTAACAAACACTCATACATTTAGAAAATAACACAAAAACAATACAAGCAATACAGAATTTCAGACAAGGTGATAGAAAATTAACAATGGTTGTTGTATTGCATATTGATATGTTCAAATCTGACACTCAGATAAACAAATATAGATATGTAAAATTGATCAAACACCTAAACAACTGTTCCTTTCAATAGAGCAAAAGTCAGTAGTACAATTATGTTAGTTATCCTGTATATACATATATACATAATTTTCCCTTTCTTTCTTTTCTCTTTTCTCTCATCCCAGTTGTTCTTTTCTTTTGAAGAGTTTCCTTTGTTTCAAAATGTCTATTGTACTTCCTAGATTTCATTCACTCTTTCAGGTTGTTACACTAGTGAGACAATATGGTGTTTACATGTGTGAGTCTGATTTATTTCACTTATGAGTATGGTCTCCAGTTATGTCCATTT